>NC_057396.1:69236-369236 GCF_019320065.1 Cervus canadensis
CCTTCTAGAAGTAGCCTTCAAGGTGTTCAATAATAGAGAGGAGGAGGCTAAGAGAGAAAAAGAACGTGAAAGAAAAGCTAAATATGCCTTTTTGGCAGCAGCAATTAAGGGAAGAGATCAGCCTGGCCCAAGTCACCCCAGAACGGGGCTTAAGACTCCCCCAGGACCCTGCTTCCAATGCAACCAGTCAGGACTCTGGGCAAAGGCATACCCAAACCCGGGGCCCCCCAACAAAAGCATGCCCAACCTGTGTCCAATGCGGACACTGGAAGATGGACTGTCCCCAGGTGGGGACAGGTCCCCACCTCCCAGACCTGGAGAGTTGAATGTCCACAGGGACACCCTAGTGCATCTGAGGATATCCCCACTTCTCCCCAGAACCCCAGCCAACTCTACGAGAGTTGTTCCAATGATAGGGCCCAGGTTCCAGCCCCCCAGCCCATGTCCTGAACACAAGCTCAAAACTTAGGGTAGATGGGGTAGTGGCCAGAAAAAAGACCTCTTTTATAATAGACCCTGGAGCCACTTTCTCTCTCTTAACTTCCTACTCTGGCCCAACTCAAGACTCAGAACTCACAATCAAGGGGGTCTCTGGAGTTCCCCTAAGGCAAAAATCAGCCCTCCATTACTCTGTCAATTTCGAAAATCAACCTTATACACTCATTCCTCATAATGCCTCAGTGCCCGATGGCACACCTAGGGAGAGATTTGTTTCCAAATTGGGAGTCTTTATTACCATACCCCCCTCAATACAGTCTCTATATTCTGCATGCAGATGGCACCTGGACAGTCCCTATCCTTCACCCCTGAGCTTCCCTTGGATCTACCCGCCTTAGACCCCCAAGTCTGGGACACTGATCACCCATTCACAGCCAAACATCATCCCCCAGTCCACATTATCCTAAAAGATCCCTCTACTATAATCACCCAACAGTAGTACTCCCTCACCCCAAAGGCCCACAAGGGACTTAAGCCTATCATAGACCATCTTCTTCAAGCCTCTATCCTAATTCCTACCCATTCACCACACAACACCCCTATTCTGGCAGTAAGGAAGGGACCAAACTCTTGGAGACTGGTCCAGGACCTGAGAAAAATCAATGAGGCTATTATGCCGACATTCCCAGTAGTCCCTAACCCTTACACCCTTCTGTCTACCATACCCCCAACTGCAACTCACTTCACAGTATTAGATCTCAAAGACACTTTTTTCACCATCCCCCTCCACCCCTCTCCCAATCTATTTTTGCCTTCACCTGGCAAGACCCCGAGAATCACGTTTCCCAACAGCCAGCGTGGACAGTTCTCCCCCAGGGGTTCAGAGACAGTCCCCACTTTTTTGGACAGGCTTTACGAAAGGACCTACAGACACTCGACCTAGCCCTGAGTCATCTCCTCCAATATGTAGATGACCTCCTCCTTTGTAGCCCAACCCGAAAACTGCCTCCAACATACTGCCAAACTCCTTGGGACCCTGGGATCCTGGAGTTATCGGGTATCCCAATCTAAGGCCCAAATAGTCCAGACAAAAGTCACCTACTTGGGGCTTTCCATATCCCATCAACAAAGAACTATTCCCCCAGATAGAATCCAGGCCTTAATTAACTGTCCACTTCCAAAAACAAAAATGGAACTCCTGTCTATCCTCGGCCTCCTAAATTTTTTCCGTATCTGGATCCCCAAATTCTCCCTCATTGCAAAGCCACTCTATGAGGCAACTAAAGGATGTCTGGATGAGCCCCTCTTTAATCCCTCCTCCCTGGCCAATCCTCTTCACCAGCTCACCCAGAGCCTCCTCCGGGTGCCAACTCTCCACCTGCCAGACCATTCTTCCTCTTTGCACATTCCAACCAAGGACAGGCCCTGGGGCTTCTATGTCAGCGGGCTGGAGACACCTGGGCTCCCATAGCCTATCTGTCAAAATAGCTGGACATGGTGACCAAGGGGTGGCCTCCCTGCATACAGGCCATGGCTGCTATCACAGCCTTCGTACCTGAAGCAAATAAACTCTCTAGACATGCTCCTTTAACAGTCTGTTCTCCACACACCTTCCGAGACTTGCTATCACATTGGGCTTTCCTCTCCCTTCCCCCTTCCAGGGTACAGGTCCTACAGGTCCTTTCTCCTCGACCCTCAGCTCTCATTCTCCCCCTGCTCTCCCCTTAACCCCGCCAGCTTATTACCCATGTCCTCTACAACAGACCCCCTCTTACATAGCTGCAGCCTAACAGTAGATCTTACCCAAAACCCCTTCCAACATGTAACAGATCAGCCCATCCTAGACCCAGACACCCCACACTGGTTAGTTGATGGCAGTTCTCAAAAATCCCCACCCTTTGCAGCAGGATATGCCATCATCCTTCGTCACAATCACGGAACCCAGACAACTGAAGCTTCACCGCTGACACCTCACACCACCTCCCAACAGGCAGAACTGATAGCTCTCACCAGAGCTTTAACTCTGGCTAAAAATCTAAGGGTTAACATCCACACAGACTTCAAATATGCCTATAACATACTTCACTCAAACATCCTAATATGGAGAGAAAGAGGTTTCCTAACGCAAAAGGGATCCCCCATTATTAATTCAGACCTGATCCACAAACTTCTAGAGGCAGCACTCTTACCAAACTAAGCCACCATCCTCCACTGTGCTGCTGCCACTGCTAAGTCACTGCAGTCGTGTCCGACTCTGTGCGGCCCCATAGACGGCAGCCCACCAGGCTCCCCGTCCCTGGGATTCTCCAAGTAAGAACACTGAAGGGGGTTGCCATTTCCTTCTCCAATGCATGGGACATCAAAAGGGAAGTCTCATATCAGCCTACAACAGTGCTGCAGACCAGAAGGCAAAGGAGATAGCACTGTCCCATCCCTCCCTCCAGTCCCCTGTCATCTTAGCTCTGACTCCACCCGACCCTCCCACCACCAGAGAAAGCCTCTCTTATCTACACTCACTTATTCATCCCTCATCCAAGACACTCCAACAGTTCCTCGGTAACCACTTCCCCATATCCAATGCTGACCAACAATATTTAGATAACCTTACCCATTCCTGTCAAACATGTCAACGTACTAACCCCAATTCCAACCTTAAACTGACATCCTTTCCAACCCATCAAATGCAAGGCAAGATCGGCAGATAGACTTTACTCATATGCCCTGGGTCCGGAGAGTCAGATACCTACTAGTCCTTGTGGACACCTTTTCGGGATGGGTAGAAGCATTTCCCACTACAAACAAAAGAGCCCACACCATGGCCCAAATCCTCCTCATAGAAATTATCCCAAGGTTTGGCCTGCCTTCATCCCTACAGTCTGATAATGGCCCAGAATTTACATCCAAGGCCACCCAACAACTTGTCCAATCCTTACAGATATCCTGGAAATTTCACATTCCATACCGTCCACAGTCCACAGGAAAGGTAGAAAGGATGAATAGAATAATCAAAGAAACTCTTACCAAACTAACCCTCGAGGTACATCTGGACTGGACTAAACTTTTGCCAATTGTTCTCCTCAGAATACAGGCTTTGCCCAGAAAGCCCCTGGGGCTGAGCCCCTTTGGGGTGATGTATGAAGGCCCATGCTCCCTCCTGGACTCCCCCCGAACCTCCTCCCATACCAAGCTTCCTACACTGCCCTCTGCTGGCGCAACTCCGCAATGCCCTCTGGAGATACGTCAACCACAACTTGCCTGCCCCTGACCCCCAAGCCTCCCTCCCCCTTTACAAATTGGAGACATGGTCTATCTGCCTGATAGTCCCCAGGGTGACCTAACCCCAAAGTGGAAGGGACCATTCAAAATCATCCTCCTTACCCCAACTGCAGCTAAACTCGAGAAGGTCACCTCCTGGGTACACCTCTCTTGCCTAAAATGGGTCACCTCCAATCCTGCACTGCCCTCCTTAAATGACACCTATCAGGTCTCCCTCACAGGACCCACCTCCTTAAAATTCACCTGGCGACAACCCCTGTCAACCATCCGAGAGGACACTGAATGACCTGGACTCTCTTCAACCTACAACTGTTCCTGACCCAACTACTACAAGACCTCTGGACCAGCACCCCAACAGGAATCTCCTTCAAAGACCTGACTACACTGGTGTCTCAACTGTGGCTCCAGGGAACCTTCTACAACTTGACTCCAGACGAAATTGATTCCTTTACTCTCATTCTCTACATCATTCTATATCCTAATGAGCACTGTTCCTCCTCAGATTCAAACAACCACCAACGTGGGGCCTTCTGCCCCACGCCCTGACTGGCTTCTCCCTGTCTCTCTAACTATAACTGGACTGTTAATCCTAATCCTTGCTATAGGCCTAGTAACTGTCTCCCCTCAGGACTGGCCGCCTATCCTTCGTCTTTCCGTGGGTATCACCTACGTTGCTGGCTGCATTCTATTCCTAGAGTGCTATTTCCCCTGCACTGCCTAACTAACAGCCCATGACTCCTCTGCTCCTTATCCTTGCTGCACTCCCCAGCCTTCTGGCTACTCCCTGCCCCTCCTCAGACATTTATTCCTACGTACATTCCTCATGTTATAATACAGCTCCAAAACCATGCACCATGAGCCTCGGGGGCAGGAAGTCCAAACCCCTACTCACTGTTAAAGTACAAAAGAGAGGGAGTTTCGTGAGTACCTTCCATAAGCCAAATGGAAAAAACATATGTTTCTATCCCATTATCCACTGGGGGTACTCAGACGGGGGCGGGGTACTAGATCAAAATAGGGAAAAGAAACAAGAACAAGTTATAAAGAACATAATTTCCTGGTTACAGGCGACCCCTGAGCTTTTCAAAAGCCTAGACCTCCTTTCCCAATTACAGCCTCTCCTAAAACTTCCCTCTGGCAACCAACACCTTACCCGCCTTCTCAACTCTTTCTTCCAATTCTTCCAGTACACACAACACACATCCCAGTGTTGGATATGCATGTCACTGTCTCCCTCACCACACATAGCAATTCCCTTACCCTCAACCTGGTTGTTACAGGGCAACTATACCTCCCCTTCCCAACAGAAAACTACATCACTCATTGGGCCAGTCTCTGACAACGTCTTACTCTCAGCCTCTTCAAACCTGACCTGTATTAACTACTCTAGTCCCAACTACACTGGTCTTACAAACTCTGCTCCCTCCTTCTGTTCCACTTGGATTCTCTGGGACAGAACACATAATTGCACCAATCTGGGAATCTTCATTTTTCTGTGGGACCTATACATATTCATGCCTCCCCTTAGACCCCCCTGGACAGTGCATCTTGGTCTTCCTGACCCCGGGCCTAACATTCCTCAAAGAAGAAGAGATAGAACAAATAGTCTACCCCCAAGGGGAACTTTCCCACAGAAAAGACAAGCTGCCATAGCCCCCCTCCTGATTGGGGTGGGCATAGCAGCAGCCCTAGGCACCGGGATTGGAGGCATCTCGACCTCTGCCCATTTCTGCTGCAAGCTGTCCCAATAACTTAATAAGTACATGGAACAGGTAGTGGAGTCCTTCATTTCAATCCAAAGACTAATTAACTCATTAGCTTCTGTGGCCCTACAAAATAGGTGAGCCCTGGACCTTCTCACCACAGAAAAGGGAGGGACCTGCCTTTTCCTAGGAGAGGACTGCTGCTATTTTGTTAATGAAATGGGCATAGTCCAGGGCAGAGTCAAAGAACTTAGAGACAGAATTGAATGCCACAGAAAAGAGTTACAAAACCTTTACACTCCCCAAAACCTGTTCCAACAGATCCTCCCTTGGTTGCTCCCTTTCCTGGGGCCATTGGTACTGATCATTTTATTTCTCTAATTTGGACCGTTTCTCTTCAATCTCTTTCAAAGGTTTCTCCAAGAATGGATCCGGGCCACCTCTTGAGATCAGGTCAAGACCATTCTTCTTCTCAAGAGCCTCACCCCAAGCTCATAAAAAGGAGACCCTGGGCCCTAGGATGACCTTCCATTCCAGACCCCAAACCGTTGCCCCTATCCTGCAAGAAGTAGCCAGAGAGATATGGTGCCTCTTTTCCCATTTTTCTATGATTTCAGGGTCTGGAATGAAGGAGTCTTTGGGGCCTAGAAAAGAGAACAACAGTCTTAAAGGCCCCTTGCTGAATCATCTAACTTTGGAGAAAACAAAGCACAACTTTAGTTCCACCCTGATGCTCCAAGCCAGTTTCATCTATCTGGGACTTATCACCCCCTGTCCAGAAACCTTGCACCCCCTACACCTGCCCAGAAGACTTATCGCCCCCTACCCAACTACAAATGTCATCTCAACAAAAGAATACTCAAAATATCCTGCCTGATTAACGTTTCCCTTATCGCTTCCACAAACCTCCCTATAAGTATGAGGCCTCCTTGATCCCTCTCGGCACTCAGCCTTGTTGTTAGGCTGACTGTCACCCCTCCTTGCCTGAATAAAGGTAACCTACTTCTCTGGAGAAGGAAATGGCAACCCACTTCAGTACTCTTGCCTGGAAAATCCCATGGACAGAGGAGCCTGTTGGGCTACAGTCCATGGGGTCACAAAGAATCGAACACGACTGAGTGCTATACATTATTTCTGTTGAGGTCATCTTTCCTTTTCTGCCTCACCCAAACTATACCTTACATGGGGAACACAAGCCTGGGGGTACATGATGCTGTCCGTGAACAATCATGGCGATAAGAGGCTAATGACAACATCTAGCAATACATTTTGACTTGAGAAAAAGTGTTATTAAGAAAGTTAACTCCTCTATCCACTGATGGCTTAGGTGGAGGACTACCTTTGAGCAGATTCCCAAGGATGCAGAATTGATCATTGTTTTTTACAAAAGGGGTCAAACAGATCCTAAATGACCACTGCCAGGAACAGCTAACTTTGTTTCCAACCAGTGTCTTCCTAATAAACCACCACAAGTCCTCTAACCCAGGCTTGTAGCACCAGTGTTTCGTCTGCGGTCTCATTGACCGTTCTCACAGCAGTGTCCGGCTCCTCCTTTAATTTCACCAAAGGACAGGCAGACACTCTGTAAGACAGAGGCTCTTAAACTTTTGGGAGGTTACAAGCCCTCTTGTAAATATATCTTCTAAAGCTAGGGATCCTCTCCTCAGACACACACAAAACACTAAATACCCTTCAGGGGTCTTCGTGGTCCATACACCCCAGGTTAAGAAGCTGGGCTCTAATGGCTGGGGACCAAGCCACGTGGCAGGGAGATTCCCGTAGCCCTTGTGGAAAGCCGCCACTCCCAACAGTAAGTCTCAGCTGTTCATTTGCTTAGTGTTTGCACACTTAGAATGAGCTGTCCCCTTGAATAACTGACATCATTTCCTCAAGTCAGACTGAAAGAGTCCGTTAAGACAGCGGGGGCAGGCAGTAGCCCAGCCTGATCAGGGGTCCATCCTGACAGCGTCCTCTCAGCCTCCAGATCACGGCATCACCCCCTGCAGCCAGCCTTGCTGGGCCGGGGGAGGGTGGGCATAGCCCTGACCCGCACGATGCTTTGTCCTACTTCTTAAGCGTCCTGGGAGAAATGGAGAAATGTCCCACATTGTATGGTAGGTCCTGTTGGGTGTTGGCGTTTCTTTTGTGGAGGCTTCTTGTTCTCAGCATCTTCTCCCTTACAAGGATGAGCTAAGCTGAGACGGCAGCAGGGCATTGCAGGCATTGCCCTGTAAGAACTGTTCAACTCTTAGAGATGGATTGTTGTACAGCTTTTAAAATGCACGTGTGTTGGTTTCTTTTGCTTATTTCCAAGATAAATCAAAGATCTAGGAGGGTGGGAGTGTTAAAACCATTGCTATATCACAAGCTCCAGGAGAACAATGATTGGCATGGAATGGGCATTCTGTAAATATTTGAACAAAAGAACACACCATTATAATAAATCCTAGTTTGTGAACAACTGTAATTTGATTTTAAAAGACAAATGGTCCTCTGCAGGTCAGGGGAGGGGAGGCTTATTTAACCTCTTTGTGGAGAGAGGACCAGTTCTGCAAATGGATAGATTTCTGCATGTAAGTAGTGACAGTTCTTAGTTTTTTATTTTGGAGTAAATTGCAATCCTTTCCATGTTCAATACAAGTTTCAGTATTGCCTCCCGGTGATTAGGGCAATTGAAGCTATAAAGGTTCTGGTCTCTGTAATTTCCCAGAATAATTTCTTGAAAAGTGATGTTGACTGAAATGTGAAGTTCTGAGTAATTGAGGTTTCATCTGAGGGTACTGGGATGAAATGACTCCTCCTGGGCAGTCATTGGTATTTTTGTTCTGTTTTCACAAGTAAAGTAAAACCTTTGAAAAAGGTTGGCAAAGATGACATTGTGTCATTTATGGAATGTAATAGATGTTCATCTGTGATTAGTTTGTCCTGCCTGCTTTAGATGAAATGTATTGTGTTTGGGGGTTCTCTTTTTGCTGTAAAAATACTTGTCACTTAAAGCCTGTGGTTTGATCAGTCATTGTTCCTGAAGGTTGTAAAAGTTTGTCATGTCCTGAGTGCTTTCTCTGTGCCTCACCAGAAGAGGAAAAAAGAATTCTGCAATGTCCCAAGTGTTTTCTATAAAAACTGAAGCCATCAGCTCCTCTTTAACAAGTTGGCTATTTTTAAAAGCACCATAATGACAATTTAATGGTATTCTATAAAGTGGTGCTCTAGGCGTAATTTACATTCTTTTTAATGACTATATTTCTTCAAATCTTTTAGAGAAAAATATGTGGTTTTTTTTTTTCTTTTTTCTTTCCATGTCATTTAGTAAGAATGATTTTGTTATATTCCACAGAGATTGAAGGATGGGAACAAATTACAGTCTTAGAAAATGACTGTTAAAAACCAAGAGCCTTGAAAACTCTGCATTTGGGTGGTTATCACCATTCTATTTCATATTTCCGCATAAGTCACCTGTTCATGTCCTACCTTCTGACCATGCTGATATTAAGAAGAGTTGAAAGGCTGAACACCAAGGCTGCTGTGTCTATACATAAAAGTGAAACCATGTTTTTGTTCTGCACTGTTGTGTCTACCTAAATAAAACTTCTTTTCTAATGAAAAATGTGCCTTAGTTTCTTGTCTTCTCTTCAGGGAAGATGTGGCAGAAGATGAGTCTAGAAATGTCTTGAGGCCTGTTCCTCTGCTGGATGCCTGAGATTCAGTAGGCTTCATGGCACACACGAAAATCCAGCTGGCACTAACTAAGGGGGGAAATTCCTTGATTAAGGACCCACAAATTCTGGAATTTCTAAAGCAGAGATCACATGCTTTCTGATTGGGAATTGTTTGCCTGGGCGTGGAGAGGAAGGAACGGAGGTTTTGTGCTGCTAAACACAGGTCTGCCTGCCTCCCTCTCTCAAGAAGGGGACTCTCTTGTACAATGGTCAGTTAGCACAATTGACTATTGTGGGTAATAAATCAGCTGCCTGAAATCTTAATACAGTGCCTGCCCCATGTTGAGGTCTGTAAGTGCTAGCTGCAACTGTCATCAGCTCCTCCCACAGCCCCACTGTTCCCTAGGGGGGGCACCCCCAGGAAGCTTGGAAGTTATATTAGTATATTGTTCCATAACATTTTACTACAATCATTGCAGCTTAAAGCAACACATATTATTATCTGGCAGTTTTCTGGGTTAGGAGTCTGAACATGGCTGAGCTGGGTCCCCGGCCCAGGGTCTGACAAGGCTGCAATCAAGGTGTGAATTGCACCTGTGCTCTAATCTGGAGGCTCTACTGTGGAAGGGACCACTTCCAAGCCTCCCTGCCCCGAGTCGTTGACAGATTTTGTTTTCTTGGGATTGTATGACTGCCTTTTCGTTGGCTGGAGGCTGCTCACAGGTCCTGGCATGTGGGTTTCTCTATTATGACTGCTTACATCGTCAAGCCCATAGTGTTACCAGCCCATGCTCGCTCTGCTCGCCACAGGATAGGTCAATGAATCTGAGAGATGAGGGATTGAGGCAAGGAATACAACTTTATTCGGAAAGCTGACCAACAAGATGGCAGACTAGCATCTCAAAATAATCATCTAGTCGGGGTCTGGATGCCAGTTTCTTTTATGGATCAGAGATGAAGGGGAGGTGAGGAAACAAAGAAAACAAGGCCATTGATCTTGCAAATATTCCTAGAATGGCAAGCCTCAGGCAGGGGTGTGTTAGTTTCTTCCTTCCTGCTGTCTGCAGGTGGGCAGGGTTCTGAACAAAGGCACTTTAACAGTCAGGCAGATGGGCAGGGTCCTCTGAAGCAGGCCACTATGTATGATTATAATAACAAAAGCAATGGAAAGCAAGTCAAAGAAACAGTTTCAACATGGAGTCAGAATCAACTTCTCCCACACCAATAGGACTCTCTCAACTGGAAAGGGCCCAGTTCGTCTTTTAAGGGCTTTGAAATCAGGCCCCTCAGGGTACTCTCCCTCTTGATGGACTCATAATGAACTGCTTTACAGCTTAATTTTATCTGCAAAATCCCTTTGCTTTTGCTTTTGCTTTGTTGTCTAGAAGTGAGTCACAGGTACTGCCTCACTCTGGGAGATTACACAGGGCATGAACATCCGGGAAATCACGGGGCTACCTTAGGGTCTGCCCACGGGAAGTTATTCTGAATCACAGCATCTCTGACTCTGACCCTGTGGTGTAGCTTCCTCCACACCCTTCTGAGTCCTCCCTCCAGCCTGAGCACAGTTCGTCAGGCTCTTGTCTCTGCTTCCCGGAAGTGCTCTCATGGACTTGCCGTGTCTAACACATCTTCCACACCCCTGTCAGTGGATTTCTTGCAAAGCCAATCTCTTATGCCAACCCTCCCCAAACACCCCCATCGCCACTTTTAAATCCTCCACCTCTCCTTGAATTTCAGTATAAGGAGCAAACGTTAGGGGTGTACCTCCTGCCCAGTGCTTCAGGTTCATCCCCAACATCCCTCCTCTTTTTGATGTGGCTGTTGGGGCCAGTGTGAGAAAAGCAAGAGAGACTCCATCTTGAAGCCTGTCATCCATCTTAAAGACAAGACGTGAACTGGGCATGAACCTTGCCCAAGAGTGAGGAAACTGTTGCTAATGAAAACTGGGTCTCCTGGAGACTTCCCTCCCTACAGAAGACAAACAGAGACTGTAGTTGAGGTCAGGCTGCCCCTGATAGATTAACCATGGAGACATCTCCCCTTAATGTATAATGATTGTCCCCCTGCCTTAACCTTAATTGTTTGTTCTGCTAGCACCTATTTGTTGTAAAACTCAGTCATATACAGCAAAGAGGTTGCTAACATGCAACCAGTCATGTAGTGGAGTGTATAAAACTCTCAGAAACATCAGGGTCCTTGTTGGGAACTGATTCCCCTTGGACACGCTGGCATAAGAAACAGCACTCCACTGAATTGAGTGAGGGACTTCCCCGGTGGTCCAGTGGTTAAGAATCCACTTGGCAGTGCAGGGGACTCAGACTCGATCACTGGTTAGAGAACTGAGACCCCATATGCCATGGAATGACTAAACCTATGTGGGGCACCTTCTGAAGCCCAAGGGCTCTGGAGCCTGTGGTACCACAGTTGGAGAGTCCATGTGCTGCAGCAAAAAATCCCAGGTGCCACAACTAAGACCCAACGGAGCCAAATAAATAAGTATATATATATTTTTTTAATGAGATGAAAAAAGAAATGGGACAAATAAGTGCTCCTTTGTGGGTCTCTAGAGACTGTAAGCTCCTCAGGGAAAGCAGAAGCAAGTCAAATCCTGTAAATGAAGGAAAATCAAGATCCATTTCCCAAGAGGCTTGTTTCAATGCTTCAATGGGTCTTTTCTCAGACAAAGGAAAAGAAAAACCAGAAAAACAAAATGCTATCGAAAATCACTTCCAAATCCCTAGAAATATAATTCACACTACCTCAGGAAGTGAAGAGTCAGATACAGCCTGAGCCTCTATGGAAAATTCAGAGACATGAAAGGAAATGTTCTGATGGTAATTTCAGAAGTAAAGAGACTCAGAGATTGTTAACATTCATGCATTGGTTCATTTTTAATATCAAAATTGTCTGTTGCAAAGGAAGTATTGTTAAGCACAGAGGCTCTTGAGGCTCTTTCCCATCTTTCAAAGTACTTAATAAATTATCACCCGTTGAGATCAGGGAGGCTACATTTTTTAAGGAAAGAGAAAAGAAATTGCCCCAAACTACGGCTGCTGCAAATGGGAACCGAAAAAAGAGTAAGCATTAGACAGAACAAGGGTAGTCTAGAGGGCTGCCCAACAGAATATGATGACAGTCACATAAATTTATAGCTTTCTAGTAGCTGCATAAAAATAATAAAATGAAACAGGAGAAATCAATGTTAAAAATTATTTTAGCTAACCCAACGTATTCAAATTATCATTATTTCCATATGTAATCAATAAAAGAAACACAGAGATATTGCATCTTTTCTGGACTAAGTCTTTGAAATCCAGCCCATTTCATTTCAGATTTGCGTTACTCAAGGTGCTCAGAAGTCACGTCAGTGGTTACCACATTGGTCAGAGCAGGTCAAAACAACATGTCTCCCCAACATCTGTTGCAGGAAGGGGGACCCTTTCCAGGGTCTGAGAGTGGGCTCTTGTCTAACATTCAGAAATGAATTGTCCAAGGAGACATACATGCTGACAAAGCAGGAAACTTTCTTGGAAAGGGGCACCAGGGGAACCAGGAGGACTGCTCTGCCATGTGGCTCACAGCCTTGGGTTTTTGGTGATGGGATTAGTTTCAGGGTTGTCTTTGGCCAGTCATTCTGACTCAGGGTCCTTCCTGGTAGTGCACGCCTTGTTCAGCCAAGATAGATGCCAGTGAGGATTCTGGGAGGTGGCATCTCCTTTAGACCTTTCCTGAACTCTTCTGGTTGGTGGTGGCTTATTAGTTCCAATTCTTTACCAGGACCTCCTGCCATAAACAACTCATGCAAATGGTTACTGTGGTGCCTGGCCAGGGCAGGTGGTTTCAGCCAGTGTTTCCCCTAACATGTCCATTCCCACTTGATGACATGAACCTGAATGTCTTGGGTCACTGCCAATGTCTTTCTTTTGGCCTCAGGATCTTAAAGTCCAACTCTTTTCTGAAATATTATCTGTCCCTTTCATCAGAAAGAACTGGGTGCACATTCTCTGTTCTCTGAAACACAAATACCACTTGCTCATCAGGAGATGCACATTAAATACCTCTTACCTTTGCAGCAGCTTATTTTTTAATGTTAAATTGATTTTTATTTTATCTTTTTATTTAGTTAATTTTTATTGGGGTAGAGTTGATTTACAAGATTCTGTTAGTTTCTGCTATACAGCAAAGTGAATCAGTTATACATATATACTCTTTGTAAATAGAATCTTTAAAATCCACTTTAAATCTTTAAATCTTTAGATTTTTAGAATCCACTTTAAAAAACAAAAAAGTGGATATATGCAGCATCTTTAATCTAGAGTAAGAGTGGTGACTGCTCCCCCAACCTGAATGCACTCTTGCCTTAATTGTTGTTCTGTTTATTGTTTACTACTTATCTTTGTTCTCCTTAAACAGGGTGAAGTCTCTGCTAAACTCATGCATCTTGTTTTGGTGTCTTCATAGTGAAACAGAGCAGGACCCTATGGGTTCCTCCAAGGTAAAAACCCTTCTGTGTCTCCCACTTCTTGTTTGTAGGAAATAGGCTTCATTCAGCCTCCTTGACTTTCTCTGAGTTCCAAAGGGCAGATTCAAACAGTTATTAATCAGGGAAGAGAGGGAATGCAGAAACAAAGGAGGACAGTCAATAGTGCAGCCATTAGGCAGAGTCCTGGTTCTGCCTCAGGGAATATACATGACAAAATACCTTTGAGTTCTATAGGAACTAAGGCCCCCACGCAGGTGGAGGATGGAAGATGATGAAGACTCTGACCCCCTCCCCAAGTGATCCTCCCTTGAAAACCTTTCATGAAATTGGTTTTTGGACATGAGTCCACCTTCTCCTCAGGTTGCCAGCTCCTGAATAAAGCAACTTTTCCTTTCCTACCAGCTTTGTCTCAAGTTGAGACAGGAAAGGGGCAGGGCACAACCTTTAAAAGAATGACATAGTCCAAGGACACAACATAGACTGGTTAAAACCAAAGAGGTCCAAGCCAACTTCCATTAAAACTTAAGCCTCAGTATAGGCTCATTGTAACACATTAGCAAACTAAATGGCACACTCACAACTGCCAAGACAGTTCCAAGGCTGACCATAAAGGTCAAAAAGTGGATAGTTGCCCAGTTCCTGGAAGTCCACACCCCTGTCCCAAAAAGCTGGAATACTCCTCCTACTCATTAGCCTAGGAAAGCATTCACCCCTGTAAAAACGGACAGCTCCATACCCTGGTGCCTCTCTTGTCTTCTGAGATGACCCAACTCTGTCTATGGAATGTGTTTCTCCCTGAATAAACCTTCTTTCACTTCACTATGGCTAGCCCTTGAATTCTGTCCTGTACAAAGCCAAGAGCCCACACTTGGCAGCCATCCCAGGAACTCAGACGTGACCTGGGATGTGACCACCCTCTCCTTATCCACTCTTTCCTGCAACAGAATGTTGGTTTATCAGCATCAGGCAGCCAAGCCTGAGTTCAGAGCCAGGTGAAATGAGGTGGGAGGGACAGAAAGGACATGTGTGGGTGAAGACATTACATGCATTTTATTCTTCTGAGCCCAATGAAGCTGCAAGAGCTCAGAGTCATTCTTCTTTCAACCAATGCCTTGATGATGGAGGGAAGGAAGTATAATAAGAGCACATGGTAGAGCCCTTCCAAAAGAGAGAGAGAGAGAGAGTTGCTCAGTCATCTGACTCTTTGCTACCCCATTCTCACACAAATAAGCTGACTAAATCACAGTCTCTCACTGCCCAGGTGGGAGAAATGAATACTTCATCTGCTCCCTTGGCAATATCAGACACTGGAACCTCTGAGTGTCCTCTACAGAGGAACCTCCACAGAGGAACCTCTGAAGTGGAGAGTAACTTGGAACTGGAGAGCAGCTTCTGAACAGCTATCCTTGCACACTCAAAGCCCTGTGGTGGAGAAGAAGCTTGCAACTCGAGTCAGAAGAGAAATGGAATCGAATCTTTACTTTCCTGCTCAGCGTTATATGATCTCAGGGAGCCTCAGGTTTTTCATCTATAGAATAGGATAGGAATGCCTCACAGGCTTTCTTTTAAACTTTTAACTTGGACATATTATAGACCCACAGAAAATTGCAAAAAAAAAAAAAAAAAAGTACAAAGAGATCCCCTCTTCTTCACCTAGCTTTCTCTAATGGTAACATCTTACATAATTACAATATAATATGAAAGCCAGGAAATTGACATTGATATATTGGCTATAGACTTTAACCAGTTTTACATGTACTACTGTGTGTGTGTCTGCACATAGCTCTATGCAATTTCATTGCATATATAGCTATGTATGAGCACCACCACAGGCAAGATACAAGTCAAGTAGTTCCATGACTATAAGAGAACTCCTTCATGCTACCCTTTTATGGCCAATGACCCATCCTCAATCTCTGGCAATCACTAGTCAGTTCTCTATAATTTTGTCATTCCCAGAATGCTATATAAATGCAACAACACAGCTGTCCACCAAAAAAAAAAGAAAAAAATGCACAACCTAAATGTTGAGACTTATGTTTTATTTGAGGATATTACTATAACCTGAAAGACAGCCTCTCAGATAACTCTGAGGAACTGTTTAAAACAAATAAGGGAGGAGCCAGAATATATAAAAGTTTTTTTTTTCCTGGTAAACAAAACAAAAAATCAAACAAAAAAAACATGTAGTAAAACAGAGATTATTGCTAATCACAAAGCATAGACATCTCAGGTTGATGATTTTAGTACTTCTCTATGTATGGGAAGATGTAATGGTTTGTATGTGTGTGCTAAGTTGCTTCAGTCATGTCCAACTCTTTGTGACCCTATAGACTGTAACCTGCCAGGCTCCTCTGCCCATGAGATTCTCCAGGCATGAATAGTGGAATGGGTTTCCAGGCTCATAGAAATTATTCCTTTGCTATTCTCCTTAGCTACCTAGGACCAGTATCCTGTTTTTCTCCATCTGAATTCCCCTCAGGGCACACCCAGGAGCAGCTTCAGTCTTTATGGCCAGGACATCCTTTGTTTACTGAAGTGGCTGCTGGCATTCTTTGCTCACACAACATACAATCTTTTGAAATGACCTTTTTTTTTTCCCACTCAGCACAAGATCATCCAAGTTGTTGCATGTATCAATAGCTTGTTCCTTTTTATTGCTGAAGAGTATTCCTCACAAAGAAAAGCTATGACCAACCTAGACAGTGTATTTAAAAGCAGAGACAACACTTTGCTGATAAAGGTCCATCTAGTCAAAGCTATGGTTTTTCCAGTAGTCGTGTATACATGAGAGTTGGACCACAAAGAAGGCTGAATGCCGAAGAATTGATGTTTTTGAATTGTGAACCTGGAGAAGGCTCTTGAAAGTCCCTTGGACAGCAAGGAGAGCAAACCAGTGAATTCAACAGGAAATCAACTCTGAATATTCATTCGAAGGACTGATGCTGAAGCTGAAGCTCCAATACTTTGGCCACCTGATGCAGAGTTGACTCCTTTGAAAACATACTGTTGCTGGGAAAGATTGAGGGCAGGAGGAAAAGTGGGTGACAGAGGATGAGATATTTGGATGGCATCACTGATTCAATGGACCTGGGTTTGAGCAAACTCCAGGGGATGGTGAAGGACAGGGAAGCCTGGCATGCTGCAGTCCATGGAATCACACAGAGTCAGACACGACTTAGTGACTGAACAACAACTGTTCTGCACAAACTTGTTTGAAGACCCCACAGAAGAGTGCAAGAAGAGCACAAACCAGCAAACAACTAGCAGAGGATTCACTAAATGTTAGGTCTTCTTTCCGGGGTCTGATTCTGAGAACTTGCTGAAGATGGACACCAGCAATCCCCATGGCACAGGAATTCCACTCCTCCTTGAATCTTGTTTGAAAACTAGAAAATTCTGAACTATTGGAACATAATAGAAAGCACCCATTGCATAATGGAAAAATTCATTTTAGGTTTAAATCAGAAAATCTGGTTTGGCACTTGACCTCTGATCCAAGGGAACATGGTGGGTGACTGATTTAAAATGTTTTTCTCTGTACCAGTGTCTACTTTTCAGGGCTGCTGTGAGGATTCAATGAGACAATGTACCTGAAACTCCAGAGGAGCTAGACAAATAGTAGTTCTTTCTCTTCCCTCAAAGAGAAACCCACTCACAACAGCTCAGTGCAAAGGATCACTCCCAGTTTCTTCATGACAGCTGGTGGTGGGACATTTGACTGGGAAAGCACCCTGGAAAGATGACAGTAAAAACTATAAAGAGATCCATCCACCCCAAAGCAAACAGCTTTCAAAGGAGAAGTGGAATCAGGGTTTCAAAGGCTGTGCTCTTAACATTATGCCAGGCTGATTTTTTTTTTTTTTTGACCGCACTGCACAGCATGTGGGACCTTATTTCCCTGACCAGATATCAGACCCATACCCCCCGCATTGGAAGCACAGTTGTTGTTGTTGTTTAACTCAACAAGGCTTCATTAATTTTTTTTTTTTTTTACATGGAAACACTTGCTATATTTATTATTTGGCCATGCTGGGTCTTCCCTGATGCACATGGACTTTCTCTAGTTGTGGAGAGCGGGGGCTACTCTCTAGCTGCAGCGCATGGGCTTCTCATTGCAAGGACTTCCTTTGCTGCCGAGCGCCGGCTCTAGAATGTGCAGGTTTCAGTGGATGGGGCACACAGGTTTAGTTGTTCCGCGGCATGTGGAATGTTCCTAGAGCAGGGATTGAACCATGTCCCCTGCATTAGCAGACGGATTAGCACTGGGCCCCAGGGAAGTGCCGGAAGTGTACTCTTAACCCCCGGATCACCAGGGAAGTCCAAGCCGATCCTCTGCTTTGAAAGGTGAGGCCGAGGTTCTTGGAGTGGAAGCAGCCTGGCAACTTTCTTTCCCTTCTTTACTGAACAGACATGTTACACACTCCACTGTAGCAGATACCGGGGTCAGTCAGACCCGGTCCCTGCTCTTCAGGGGACACGAACTAGAAGTAGAGACGCAGAGTGTGGGCTCAAGTCCCGCACAGCCTGACAAAAGCTCTCGCGGGTCGGGAGGTGGGGTGGGCCGTCATACGCCCCCGGCATATGGCGCAGGAACACAGAGAAGGGAGGCTGAGTCTGCGCTGCTGTCTCATTTACATACAGACGGCGGGACGTCCGTGGCACTCCAGTCAGGGACCTGTGAGGGCAGAGGGAAGGTGAGAAAGGGGAAAGTGTACAGCCACGGCTCCATCTCTCCTTGGCTCACCTCCTTCCCAGGCCGCCTCGGCCTTCCTGCAGCCGCCGGGGTGAGCCAGCAGCCGGGCAACAGACACACAGCCCCCGCTGAGTCACGGGGAGGGACGGGGTGGTGGGATGCAGGCTCGAGGCCGGTGAGGGAAGTCCTGCCCAGGAAAGAGCCTCTGCTAAGCTCCTGCCTTGGTAGGCACCGGTCTAGAGGACTGAATCTAAACTTACTCATTTGTCCCTCATCACACATTAGCAAGCAGGTTTGTACCTTTCACAGATGGGGAAACGCAGGCGTGAGAGCAGAGTCACGCTGCCAGAATCTAACCCCAGGTCTACCTGATTCTAAAGCCCAGGTCAGTTAGCGTTAACTGTGGTCTGAGGAACACCAGCTCAGAACACCTGGGAGGCCCTGCTGAAAAGGCAGATTCCTTACTCATACAGCTAATTACCAAAAAATCAAACACGTCCCTTAAAAATGGGCAAGGACCTGAGCAGACATTTTCCAAAGAAGACACACAGATGGCCAACAGACACATGAAAAGATGCCCAACATCACTAATTATCAGGGAAATGCAAATCAAAACCACAATGAGATATCACTTCACATCTGTCAGAATGGCTATCACCAAAAAAGACAGGGTAAGTGTTGGCAAAAACATGGGAGAACATGGAACATGTGTACACTGTCCCTGTGATGTAAATTGGTACTGCCGCTATAGAAAAGAGTATGGAGTTTTTTCAAAAAATTAAAAATAGAACTACTATATGATCCAGCAATTCTACTTCTGGGTACATATCCAAAGGAAACAAAATCACTCTCTGGAAAAGCTATCTATCTGTACTCCCGTTTCATTGATTTTTTGTGCGTTTTACCATGCAATCAATAGGTCTTTATGATTTGATTTAGGATTCTTCTAATGCTAGATTTTAATTCATGAAGGAAAGAAACAGGAAAATTCACCTTTAAATTATTTCAACTGCAGTAAAACACATATAAATACGCAATTTAACCATTGTTAAGTATACAATTAAAAAACATTAATTACTTTCACAATGCTGGGCAACCATCACCATTATCTATTTTCAAAGCCTTTTTTATCACCCCAAATATAAATATGTGCCCATTAAGCAATAGGTCCCCATTCCATGTCCTCTCCACCTAACTCCTGCTGATAAACTCTCATCTATGAATTTGCCTATTCTAGATATTTCATATAAGTATTTGTGCTTTTTTCAATCATCATAATGCTTTCAAGATTTATTCATATCATAGTGTGTGTTAATATCACAATTCTGTTCCTTTTCATGGCTGAATAACATTCCATTATATGGATAAACCGTATCTTGTTTATCTATTTATCTGTTGATGGAAACCTGGATTGTTCATTTCAGTCTTATTTACAAGACATGTAAACAAACTAAGTGTTCATTGACAGTCAAATGGAATGTTGTTGTTGTTCAGTCGCTTTATGCAGCCATAAAAAAGAATGAAATCGTGCCATTTGTGACACTATGCATGGACTTTGAGGGCATTATGCTAAATGAAATCTCAGACAGAGAAAGACAAATACTGTATGCTCTCACTTACACGTTTTGCCTATTAAGACCAAACTCATAGGAACAGAGAAACAGATTGGTAGTTGCCAGAGGCAGGGGATGGGCTGTGAGTGGATGGCAAGAGAAACCACAAGGTAGACAAAATGTAAAAACTTCCGGTTATAAGATGAACAACTCTGGGGATGTAAATGTACAGCGTGGTAACTACAGTCAACAACCCTATATTGTGTATTTGAAAATCTCTTAGAGAGTAGATCTTAAATGTTCTTGTCACAAGAAAAATCATTTGTAACTATGTGAGTGATTGATGTTAATTAAACCTGTGGTAATCATTTCACAGTGTATACATATATTGAATCATTATGCTGTGTACTTTGGACCAATACAATGTTTTATGTCAATTATATTTCAATAAACTGGAACAAGTACAATATGAACAAGAAAAGGGGGAAAACAAAGACAGATTCCTGGGCTTCTCCACATGCCCACTGAATGAGAACCTCTGAGGTAGGAACTGGGAATGTGCATTTACCTCCTTCCTGGCGACTCTGAAATGAGCCAACAATGGAGAGTCCACACCCTCTGCTGTACTGCCCAGCACTATGCTGGACTGGGGAGGGGAGCAGGGAGACTGTTCTGACAGAGAGATCAGATACTGCTGAGACCCATTGACAGGAAGACCGAGGAGCTTTCAGGAGTTGCAGCGACAGCGTGCATGTCCGAGGACCTCCCACCCCGCATCTGCCGTGTCCTGTGGCCCCACATTCTTCTCACGCTCACATCTCGAGCTTCCTTCACCAGGCCCAAGAGAGGACACACCCCTGGTACTCTTCAGGGGCACTTCCTTTCACAGCACACAGAAGGCAGCACCAGCGCGGGCACAGTGGACATTCCTGGGTTGCCCGCTCTGCGCTAAAAGCTGAGCATCCCTGACGGCCCTGGGTATCACACCCCCTACTCCAGTGTTGCCTGTTGTCAGCTTGGGGCTAATGGCTGCTGGTGTGGCAGCCACCCTTAACAGGGAAGGGACTGAAGGAGCTAGCAGTATCCTTTTGGGGATCTCATGGCATGCCACTGACGTCATCTCATTGTGTCCTTCAACAGCAACTGAGAGAGGGCTGAGTATCTCTGCTGGCTGCCCAGGCGATACGTGATAAAGAATTTGCCTGCCAATGCAGGAGACACAAGAGACGCAGCTTTGATCCCTGGGTTGGGAAGAGGCCTTGGAGTAGGACATGGCAACCCACTGCAGTATTCTTGCCTGGAAAATTCCACGGGCAGAGGAGCCTGGCGGGCTACGGTCCATGTGGCCACAAAGAGTCGGTCGTGACTGAGCACACACAGCAACAGATGAGAATGATTGAGGGCTGAGACGTGGAATGGGGAAGCAGAATGGTGAGTGAGGGAGTTGTGGGCCCTGGTGGGTCCTGAGACGGGCAGAGGAGAGCTGGCGGCTGTCACACAAGTGGCCACTAAGGAGATCAAGACAAGGGCCTGCCTGCAGGGCAGGACTCAAAAGCACTAGCGGAGGGCCTGGCCAGGGAAAGAACCCTCAAAAGGATACCACAACAGTCACTATTTGATCATCCTTTCAACAGATATTTCCTGAATGCCTTCTCTGTGCCAAGCACTGCCCATATGTCATCTTTAATATCCAGAGTTCACAACACCACACTTGGCCTGTGTTGGCTGGAGACCTGGAGTGGGGGGTGGGGGGTTCCCACAGCCCAAGAGCTGCTCTACCATCCAGATGGGGCAAGGCTTTTGGGCCAGCAAACGTGAGTGCCAGTCCTGCTCTGCCACTGACTGCCTGCAGGGGCTCCGGGGGTCACCATACCTCCCCAGGGGAGGTGCTCTTCACCTGTTTAATTTTTGGCCGTGCAGCATGTGGGATCTTAGTTCACAGACCAGGGATTGAATCCCTGACACCTGGAGTGGAAGTGCAGGGTTTTAATCACCTGACCACCAGGGAAGTCCCTCTTCTCACATTCAACATTGAGAGGATGAGACTCGAGGGGTAGGAGCACAGACATGTTTCCCAGCGGTGGTCCCACAGGCTTCAGCATCTTTTGGGGTGTTTGGAGAGCACAGATTCCCAGCCCCACTTCCAACTCCCTGGTGGAATTTCAGTGGTTTGGTCCTAGAAGCTGCCCTCCCCAGGAGCCTGCAGGTATTTCCTCTGCTCAGAAAGCCGTGAGAGCCAGTCTTCCTGCTGCCTCAGTTCCAGTTAAACACAGGCATCTGTCTGACAGCTGGTAGCAGAAATGTCAGCACTCTGGGAACACGATGTGGGAGTGCTCTGTCGCCTACAGGGAGAAAGGTGTCTCTGTGGCTGGTGTGACGTCTGTGTCAGAAGGATGTGAGTGAGCCACCAAGAACTTCTGTGCGTCAGTGAACACAACCGAAGAGCAGGGCGCAGTCTTTCCCGCTGAGAATTATACCCATCACCTGGTCAGAGGAACCAAAGATGACATCAGAGCTGCAATGGAATTATCTTGGTGCACATACACACTTGGTTGTGTCTGACTGCATGACCCCATGGACTACAGCCCACCAAGCTCTTCTGTCCATGGAATTTTCCAGGCAAGAATACTAGAGTGGGTTGCCATTTCCTTCTCCAATTATCTTAGTATATATAATTTTAAAATTATATTTGTTATAAATGTTTTAAATTCACCATTTCTTAGAGTATGCTCCAGTCTTTTTTATCTTTGTCCTACCCAGAAAATCCCCAGTGAAGGCACAGTGAGTTATGTGAGCTTGAAATATCTTAAAAAATACAGGTGACATGGGGCTTCCCAGGTGGCACTAGTGTTAAAGAATCTGCCTGCCATTGCAGGAGATGTAAGAGATACAGGTTCGATTCCAGGGTGCAGAAGATCCCCTGGAGGAGGGCATGGCAACCCAGTCCAGTATTCTTTCCAGGAGAATCCCACGAACAGAGGAGCTATAGCCTATGGGGTTGCAAAGAGTCAGACAGGAGTGAAGCAACTTAGCATGCACATACATACTTGTATGTGTGTGGGGGGGGGGTGGCTTAATTCCCCAAAATCTTCATTAGATCCATCTCCCAGCTACCCTAAATGTATGTATAATATAAGTCAAAGTTAACATGCTTCCCTTGTGGCTCTTCAATAAAGAACCCACCTGCAATATAGGAGCCATGAGTTCAATCCCTGAGTCAGAAAGATCATCTGGATAAGGGAATGGCTACCCACTCCAGGATTCTTGCCTGGAGAATTCCATGCACAGAGGAGCCTAGTGGGCTATAGTCCATGGGGTCGAAAAGAGTCAGACATAACTGAGTGACTAAAGTTTTTCATAATTTTCACACATTTAGTAGGGGCTTTCCCGGTGGCCCAGTGGTACACAATTCACCTGCCAATGCAGGAGCCGCAAGAGATGCAGGTTTGATCCTGGGTCAGGAAGATCTCCTAGAGAAGGAAATGCAACCCACGCCGGTATTCTTTCCTGGGAAATCCCATGGACAGAGGAGCCTGATGAGCTACAGTCCATGGGGTTATTAAAGAGTTGGAAATGACTTCTCGGCTAGACAGCAATAGCAATATGCTGTTAAATACCAATTGAAAGGCAGTTTTAGGACAAAAGTTTAACCCATGCCCACACCGACTATATGGCTACTCTAATACCTCTTCTATGGACATTCAGGAGCTGCTCAGGCTCCTGTCAGATTCCTGAGCACAACGAAACAGCAGTGGCTGTGGGGTTGAGTGGTGAGCGGTAGCTTAGAGCAGTGTCTGTCGGCCTCTGAATCACCTGCTTCCAGCCTCTCAGAGCACGAGGTTCCCGGGACCCCTGCAGCACAGCTGTCCTGTGTCTCCTTGTCTACTTCCTTCTCCCCACTCCTCAGTTAGGGACAGCTGACAGGCTGAGTTTAAGCTGACACTGGAGAACTCCTTGTTGATTGATTGGCTCTGTTGCTGTGGGAATCACCAGGTTCTAGTGCAGCTGTGGGCCTCCTTCCCCACTTGATCCGTGAGGAGATGCTGACACTCTGGGCTTTCTTCTCCATAAGCCACCCTACCTGGGTCAGGAGGAGCAATCACACACCCAAGATTCAAGAGAAAAATGGGGATGGTGGTGATCTTTGGTGGAAGAAAGCAAAGAGGAAGGGCCGAGCAGCCCTGAGATGTGGACAATTCTGTCTGAAGCAGCAGGTGCAGTGATTATCAGCATCAGGATCTCAGGTTCAAGTTAGATCCGAGTTCCAATTTCAGTTCCTCCACTTAGCAAAGGCTTAAGTTTAGGGAAACCTCCATTTCTTCACTTGTGATGCCAATGCCTTTGGGTTGCTTTGAAAAATGAATGAAATGCAGGAATATGCTGGCAGTCCAGTGGTGAGTACTCAGCACTTTCATTGCCAGGCACTGGTTCCATCTTTGATCAGGGCAATAAGATCCCACAAGTGGTACTGTACAGCCAAAACTAAACAATGCCAATGACCTGGAAGACAGAGTGTCTTCGACCCACAGAGGCCTCATCCAGGACTAGAGGGGCTCAAGTCATTCCATTTTTTGAGGCTTTGGGATATAAAAATGGATAGTGAAACAATATTACATAAATTAGGGAAGAATTATGACATATACACTTAGTGATTTTTACTTTTAATATAAAAATACAATATAAGATAATTATGGGAATTCTAGAAAATATTAAATCAAAGAGTCTGAGGGCTCTGTGTCCAGAAACCAGGTACAAGCATGCATGATGAATAATCTTTTCTCAGGGACTCTCTGTGATTATATTTATATATCCTTTTTTGACATAATAGTTTAAACGTACAGTCCTTTGTGAATGAGCCACCTAGGTGACCCTTCCAGCCCCAGTAAACCTCACTGGGTACAGAGGAAGTGTTTCAATGAGCAGTGGTAACTTTAGCATCTCCATCGTGTCTCCAGCAAAGCTGAACGCACTGCACTCACTGCAGGTGGGGTCCTGCAGTGCACACTTTGTTTTGTCAATGCAGAACATGATGTTTTTTAAGAAATCAAATTTGGGAATTACCAGGCTGTCCGGTGATTATAATCCATGCTTCCACTGCAGGTTCTGTCCTTGGGAGGGGAACTAAGATCCCAAGGGCCACTGGTGCAGCCAAAAAAGAAAATTGATTCTTTTAAAAAAAAAATTTAATATGTCCAAGTCAATAGCCAAACACATACTGTTTTTTATCCCTGTGGATAGCTTCATGTTCAATTTTCCACTTGCATTGAATTGAAGCTACAATGTTTGTCTTGAAGCTCATTGCAGATCTCAGCAGATTTCATTCAGATGCACTGCTTTGCTTCAGGAAAAGAGACATGGATTGCAGCCAGACACCCCATGTGCACAGTTAGCCAAGCCCACTGAACACATAAATACTAAAATCAAATCCAAAAGGCCCGCTGTGCTTCACCCAGGGTTTCAGGGATCTCTGAAGCCCTAACTGCCTATAGAAATCACTGTTTGTGACCCAAATGTGACCCACCAAAGGGAAGTGATGAAGAGAAAATTCAGGCTGTTCTGAACCAGAGCCAGAGGAGACTGGGTGCCATAAAAGCTCTCAACTTTTAGGATGTACGCAACCATGAAACGAATATAACATCCAGAAACATTTTTTTTTCCAGGAGTTAGGAAGGATTTGCAGGCGGAAGAACTGAAGTTGTTTGACAAGCAAAGACATTTTCAATTTCTTTTGTTCTCAGAATCACTGAGTTGCCCTAAGTCAGGCCCCAGTCTCCTTGTCAAGAGAAGGGCAGGAAGAACAAAGAATTCTGCTCAGTGTTATGTGGTAGTCTGGATGGGAGGGGAGTTCAGGGGAGAAGAGACACGTGTATGTATGTATTACTGAGTCCCTTTGCAGTCCACCTGAAACTAACACAACATTGTTTTGTTTTGTTTTGTTTTAAACTAACACACCATTGTTAATCGGCTATGTGTGTATGTGCTCAGTCGTGTCCAACACTGGGTGACCCCATGGACTGTAGCTCATCAGGATCCTCTGTCAATGGGATTCTCCAGGCAAGAATACTGGAGTGGGTGGCCATGCCCTCCTCCAGGGGATCTTCCTGACCCAGGGATCAAACCTGCGTCTCTTGTGTCTGCTGCATTGACAGGAGGATTCTTTGCCAATACTCCAATATAAAATAAAAATTTTAAAAAAAGAGAGAGAGAAGGGCAGGTGGAGACCAGTGGTGGAGAGGGTATCATGTGTATCTGGGTCCAGTCTGTGTCCAAGTGTGCTCATACTTTGAAGGTTGAGGGAAAGTTGAGAATCCAGATAAGGTCAGTGAAGGATGATCAGGTGGACCCATGCTGTCCAGTGGTGGTGAGAAGCAAAAATCTGAAACACTATGACATGAGCAACTTCTTGCTTAGGAAATTTTCCAGTGCTGTCGTCTTTCTTGCAATTCACAAAACATGTAGTTGCCTCTCAAAATGTCCTGCTATAGCTCAGGGCAGTCTTCCACTTATAGGATTAAAGAGCAGAGGTCCAGAAGGGTTATTAATTCTCATGATCTAAAAACCAGTGAGCCTGGAGCCTTTAATAGCACTGAGTTTACCACATTCTATTTTTTTTTCTTTCCTTTGTATTATTGTTTTTTATTTATTTTTATTAGTTGGAGGCTAATTACTTTACAATATTGTAGTGGGTTTTGTCATACATTGACATGAATCAGCCATGGATTTACATGTGTTCCCCATCCCAATCCCCCCTCCCACCTCCCTCTCTACCCGATCCCTCTGGGTCTTCCCAGTGCACCAGGCCCAAGCACTTGTCTCATGCATCCATCCTGGGCTGGTGATCTGTTTCACCCTAGATAATATACATGTTTCAATGCTGTTCTCTCGAAACATCCTATCCTCACCTTCTCCCACAGAGTCTAGAAGTCTGTTCTGTACATCTGTTCTCTTTTTCTGTTTTGCATATAGGGTTATCATTACCATCTTTCTAAATTTCATATATATGTGTTAGTATGCTATAATGGTCTTTATCTTTCTGGCTTACTTCACTCTGTATAATGGGCTCCAGTTTCATCCATCTCATTAGAATTGATTCAAATGAATTCTTTTTAATGGCTGAGTAGTATTCCATGGTGTATATATACCACAACTTCCTTATCCATTCATCTGCTGATGGGCATCTAGGTTGCTTCCATGTCCTGGCTATTATAAACAGTGCTGCCATGAACATTGGGGTGCCCGTGTCTCTTTCAGATCTGGTTTCCTCGGTGTGTATGCCCAGAAGTGGGATTGCTGGGTCATATGGCAGTTCTATTTCCAGTTTTTTAAGAAATCTCCACACTGTTTTCCATAGCGGCTGTACTAGTTTGCATTCCCACCAACAGCGTAAGAGGGTTCCCTTTTCTCCACACCCTCTCCAGCATTTATTGCTTGTAGACTTTTGGATAGCAGCCATCCTGACTGGCGTGTAATGGTACCTCATTGTGGTTTTGATTTGCATTTCTCTAATAATGAGTGATGTTGAGCATCTTTTCATATGTTTGTTAGCCATCTGTATGTCTTCTTTGGAGAAATGTCTGTTTAGTTCTTTGGCCCATTTTTTGATTGGGTCATTTATTTTTCTGGAATTGAGCTATAGGAGTTGCTTGTATTTTTTGAGATTAATCCTTTGTCTGTTGCTTCATTTGCTATTATTTTCTCCCAATCTGAGGGCTGTCTTTTCACCTTGCTTATAGTTTCCTTTGTTGTGCAAAAGCTTTTAAGTTTCATTAGGTCCCATTTGTTTATTTTTGCTTTTATTTCCAATATTCTGGGAGGTGGGTCATAGAGGATCTTGCTGTGATTTATGTCGGAGAGTGTTTTGCCTATGTTCTCCTCTAGGAGTTTTATAGTTTCTGGTCTTACATTTAGATCTTTAATCCATTTTGAGTTTATTTTTGTGTATGGTGTTAGAAAGTGTTCTAGTTTCATTCTTTTACAAGTGGTTGACCAGTTTTCCCGGCACCACTTGTTAAAGAGTTTGTCTTTTTTCCATTGTACATCCTTGCCTCCTTTGTCAAAGATAAGGTGTCCATAGGTTCGTGGATTTATCTCTGGGCTTTCTATTCTGTTCCATTGATCTATATTTCTGTCTTTGTGCCAGTACCATACTGTCTTGATGACTGTGGCTTTGTAGTAGAGTCTGAAGTCAGGCAGGTTGATTCCTCCAGTTCCATTCTTCTTTCTCAAGATTACTTTGGCTATTCGAGGTTTTTTGTATTTCCATACAAATTGTGAAATTATTTGTTCTAGTTCTGTGAAAAATACCGTTGGTAGTTTGATAGGGATTGCATTGAATCTATAGATTGCTTTGGGTAGAATAGCCATTTTGACAATATTGATTCTTCCAATCCATGAGCATGGTATGTTTCTCCATCTGTTTGTGTCCTCTTTGATTTCTTTCATCAGTGTTTTATAGTTTTCTATGTATAGGTTTTTTGTTTCTTTAGGTAGATATACTCCTAAGTATTTTATTCTTTTTGTTGTAATGGTGAATGATATTGTTTCCTTAATTTCTCTTTCTGTTTTTTCATTGTTAGTGTATAGGAATGCAAGGGATTTCTTGCCGGGCCAGCCGGAAGATTTCAGCGAGCAACACTACGCGTTCCTTTAGGCTAAGAAAAAAGGAGACAGAACAGATGGGGTCGAGAGGATCGCTGCAGTCAACGATGATTCTTTATTTCTCAGGGTTACATATATACTAAACCAAGAAGAGAGGCATCCCAAAGAAAATTCTTCCCCATGTACATCATCTTTAAGATAACAATCACCAGAGCTCTCTCAAGGCGCCAAAGGCATCCTACTTATCTTAAGGGCAGTCGTGCAAAGCCATCTATCTGCACCTTGTGTGCATTCAAGGCTCACTAATGGTCTGTTAGGAGTTAACTTGGATAGTAAATTTCAGAGGGGTGGCGGGACAGAGAGCTATGTCTGCGAACAGACCCTCGATAATCAATCAAGGCAGCTCCCAGAGTCAGCTCTTTCAAGCCGCTCCCCGCAATTTCTGTGTGTTAATTTTATATCCTGCAACTTTACTATATTCATTGATTAGCTCTACTAATTTTCTGGTAAAGTCTTTAGGGTTTTCTATGTAGAGGATCATGTCATCTGCAAACAGTGAGAGTTTCACTTCTTTTCCTATCTGGATTCATTTTACTTCTTTTTCTGCTCTGATTGCTGTGGCCAAAACTTCCAAAACTATATTGAATAGTAGTGGTGAGAGTGGGCACCCTTGTCTTGTTTCTGATTTTAGGGGAAATGCTTTCAATTTTTCACCATTGAGGGTAATGCTTGCAGTGGGTTTGTCATACATAGCTTTTATTATGTTGAGGTATGTTCCTTCTGTTCCTGCTTTCTGGAGGGTTTTAATCATAAATGGATGTTGAATTTTGTCAAAGGTTTTTTCTGCATCTATTGAGATAATCATATGGTTTTTATCTTTCAGTTTGTTAATGTGGTGTATTACATTGATTGATTTGCGGATATTAAAGAATACTTGCATTCCTGGGATAAAGCCCACTTGGTCATGATGTATGATCTTTTTAATATGTTGTTGGATTCTCTTTGCTAGAATTTTGTTAAGGATGTTTGCATCTATGTTCATCAGTGATATTGGCCAGTAGTTTTCTTTTTTTTGTGGCATCTTTTTTTGGTTTTGGAATTAAGGTTATGGTGGCCTCATAGAATGAGTTTGAAAGTTTACCTTCTTCTGCAATTTTCTGGAAGAGTTTGAGTAAGATAGGTGTTAACTCTTCTCTAAATTTTTGGTAGAATTCAGCTGTGAAGCCATCTGGTCCTGGGCTTTTGTTTGTTGGAAGATTTTTTATTACAATTTCGATTTCCTTGCTTGTGATGGGTCTGTTAAGATCTTCTATTTCTTTCTGGTTCAGTTTTGAAAAGTTATACTTTTCTAAGAATTTGTCCATTTCTTCCAAGTTGTCCATTTTATTGTCATAGAGCTGCTGGTAGTAGTCTCTTATGATCCTTTGTGTTTCAGAGTTGTCTGTTGTGATCTCTCCATTTTCATTTCTAATTTTGTTGATTTGGTTCTTCTCCCTTTGTTTCTTGATGAGTCTGGCTATCGGCTTGTCAATTTTATTTACCTTTTCTAAAAACCAACTTTTAGCTTCGTTGATTTTTGCTATGGTCTCTCTTGTTTCTTTTGCATTTATTTCTGCCCTAATTTTTAAGATTTCTTTCCTTCTATTAACCCTGGGGTTCTTCATTTCTTCCTTCTCTAGTTGCTTTAGGTGTAGTGTTAGGTTATTTATTTGACTTTTTTCTTGTTTCTTGAGGTAAGCCTATAATGCTATGAACCTTCCCTTAGCACTGCTTTTACAGTGTCCCATAGGTTTTGGGTTGTTGTGTTTTCATTTTCATTCATTTCTATGCATATTTTGATTTCTCTTTTGATTTCTTCTATGATTTGTTGGTTATTCAGAAGCGTGTTATTTAGCCTCCATATGTTTGAATTTTTAATACTTTTTTTTCCCTGTAATTGAGATCTAATCTTACTGCACTGTGGTCAGAAAAGATGACTGGAATGATTTCAATTTTTTTGAATTTACCAAGGTTAGATTTATGGCCCAGGATGTGATCTATTCTGGAGAAGGTTCTGTGTGCACTTGAGAAAAAGGTGAATTTGATTGTTTTGGGGTGAAATGTCCTATAAATATCAGTTAGGTCTCACTGGTCCATTGTGTCATTTAAAGTTTGTGTTTCCTTGTTAATTTTCTGTTTAGTTGATCTATCCATAGTTGTGAGTGGGGTATTAAAGTCTCCCACTATTATTGTCTTACTATTAATTTCCTCTTTCATACTCGTTAGCGTTTGCCTTACATATTGCGGTGCTCCTACGTTGGGTGCATATATATTTATAATTGTTATATCTTCTTCTTGGATTGATCCTTTGATCATTATGTAGTGTCCTTCTTTGTCTCTTTTCACAGCCTTTATTTGAAAGTCTATTTTATCTGATATGAGTATTGCGACTCCTGCTTTCTTTTGGTCTCTGTTTGCGTGAAATATTTTTTTCCAGCCCTTCACTTTTAGTCTGTATGTGTCCCTTGTTTTGAGGTGGGTCTCTTGTAGACAGCATATATAGGGGTCTTGTTTTTGTATCCACTCATCCAGTCTTTGTCTTTTGGTTGGGCCATTCAACCCATTTACATTTAAGGTAATTATTGATAGGTATGGTCCCGCTGCAATTTACTGTGTTGTTTTGGGTTCACGTTTATACAACCTCTCTGTGTTTCCTGTATAGAGAAGATCCTTTAGCATTTGTTGGAGAGTTAGTTTGGTGGTGCTGAATTCTCTCAGCTTTCGCTTGTCTGTGAAGCTTTTGAATTCTCCTTCATATCTGAATGAGATCCTTGCTGGGTACAGTAATCTAGGCTGTAGGTTATTCTCTTTCATTACTTTAAGTATCTCCTGCCACTTCCTTCTGGCCTGGAGGGTTTCTATTGATAGATCAGCTGTTATCCTGATGGGAATCCCTTTGTGTGTTATTTGTTGTTTCTCCCTTGCTGCTTTTAATATTTGTTCTTTGTGTTTGATCTTTGCTAATTTGATTAATATGTGTCTTGAGGTGTTTTGCCTTGGGTTTATCCTGTTTGGGACTCTCTGGGTTTCTTGGACCTGTGTAACTATTTCCTTCCCCATTTTAGGGAAGTTTTCAGCTGTTATCTCCTCTAGTATTTTCTCATGGCCTTTCTTTTTGTCTTCTTCTTCTGGGACTCCTATGATTCGAATGTTGGGGAGTTTCACATTGTCCCAGAGGTCCCTGAGGTTGTCCTCATTTCTTTTGATTCTTTTTTCTCTTTTTCCTCTCTGCTTCATTTGTTTCCACCATTTTATCTTCTACCTCACTTATCCTATCTTCTGCCCCCGTTATTCTACTCTTGGTTCCCTCCAGAGTGTTTTTGATCTCATTTATTGCATTGTTCATTTTTAATTGACTCTTTTTTATTTCTTCTAGGCCCTTATTAAACATTTCTTGCATCTTCTCAATCTTTGTCTCCAGGCTATTTATCTGTAACTCCATTTTGTTTTCAAGATTTTGGATCATTTTTATTATCATTATTCTAAATTCTTTTTCAGGTAGATTCCCTATCTCCTCCTCTTTTGTTTGACTTGGTGGGCATTTTTCATGTTCCTTTGCCTGTTGGGTATTTCTCTGCCTTTTCATCTTGTTTAGATTACTGTGTCTGGAGTGGGCTTTCTGTATTCTGGTGGTCTGTAGTTCCTTTTTATTGTGGAGGTTTCACCCAGTGGATGGGGTTGGACGTTTGGTTTGCCAAGGTTTCCTGGTTAGGGAAGCTTGCGTCAATGTTCTGGTGCGTGGAACTGGATTTGTTCTCTCTGGAGTGCAATGGAGTGTGCAGTAATGAGTTTGAGATGGGTCTATGTGTTAGGTGTGACTTTGGGCAGCCTGTATGTTGACGCTCAGGGCTATGTTCCTGCATTGCTGGAGAATTTGCATGGTATGTCTTGCTCTGGAACTTATTGGCTCTTGGGTGGTGGTTGGTTTCAGTGTGGGTTTACCACATTCTAAATCTTCTCAACAGTTTTGTTTTCTGGGGTTTTTTTGTTTTGTTTTGTGAGACATTTATTTTTATTATTTGTACTACTTAAATTTTGTACTGTCTGCTTGCATTACTTAAAAAACACACAGAAAACATGTTTTAAAAGCACCTTAAATCCTCTCAATGGTATTGAATTTGACATTGTGAAATTACATGTCTATGCACATATTACATCCATTACATGTGAAATTACATCCACCTATGCATGCACCCATTCATTTATCAGCAAATTTATATTGCTACTAAATGCCTTCCTTTTTGAAACGTCACATCCCTGTCTCCCACTCCAAAAATTGTGACACCCTTATCTTCCATTCTTCTTGTAACTTCTCCTTTTCTGCCTAGGAAATATCTTTAAGACAGCATTGTGGTATAATTTATACAATATCCATGCTCTGTGTAATGAGCTACTTGTTTGTACTTATATTTTTACTTGTTTTGATTGATGTGATAACAGTGTAGTAGAGATAGAGCCAAAGACATGAATTTGAAGGTTAGCTGGTGCTGCATGCTGAATGCAATCAACAGCTTGTTCCTGGAGCCCAGAGGTGGGATCCTCATTACGTGCTACTGCTCCTTCAACCACCTCCTCCACCCCAGGCTTTCTCTCCCATTCTCCAGTGGGCATCAGTTGTCCTGATTCTCTGTGTATCCTCTTTAGCCTCTTGTCCATCTGGAGAGAAAATAATGAGAGAATGAACAATTGAACCAGCAGTTGTCAAAGTATAATTTCTGGACCAGCAACAGCAGAAGCATTATCTGAGAGTTTACTAGAATTGCAAATCCTTAGTCCCATTCCCTTACCCACTGTTTCCAAAACTCTGGGAGTGAAGAGGAAAAGTTAAAATTTTACATAACTTCCTGCTCATTGTGCCTCTGTCTGGATCGTGTTGGTCATGTAGTCTCAGGAAGTGGGGACTTAACGATACTAGGAACTGGAGTTTATCTCACTCACCCTTGTCCTGCTCTTTGCAATTGCCCAGCCCCTGCAAACCTGCTTAATCATGCCTGTCCATGTAAAGTTCAGGCATCCCCCTCCCCATCTTGACTGCTGTTGTGCATGCGCAAAACCCCTTATTTTAAACCAGCCTATAAACAGCCAGTGTTGCCGCCTATAGTCTGTCTATAAAAACTCTGTAACCCCTTTGTTTGGGGCTCAGAGCTTAGAGTGTTAATTCCTCTGGGCCCACCAGCATAATAAACCTGAGTTCTCCAACTCTCCGAGTATGGTGCTTGGTTTCTTGATTACTGGTTTCTGCAACAGGAATAGGGCCAGCTATCTAAACCAACTATTTTAATGGCCATCCAGGTGATCCTGAAGCTTGAGAACAAATGATTCAAATCATTGCATAGGATGGAAGGCATCATTGTGGGTGCTAAATTAAGCATCTATATAAAATATCTGTTTAGTCCAATCTAAGATGATAAGGATTAGTTCAGTTCAGTTCAGTCACTCAGTCGTGTCTGACTCTTTGTGACCCCATTAACCACAGCATGCCAGGCCTCCCTGTCCATCACCAACAACCAGAGTTTACCCAAACTCATGTCCATTGAGTCGATGATGCCGTCCAACCATCTCATCCCCTGTCGCCCCCTTCTCCTCCTGCCTTCAATCTTTCCCAACATCAGGGTCTTTTCAAATGAGTCAGTTCTTCGCATCAGGTGGCCAAAATATTGGAGTTTCAGCTTCAACATCAGTCCTTCCAATGAACACCCAGGACTGATTTCCTTTAGGATGGACTGGTTGGATCTCCTTGGAGTCCAAGGGACTCTCAAGGGTCTTCTCCAACACCACAGTTCAAAAGCATCAATTTTTCTGCACTCAGCTTTCTTCACAGTCCAACTCTCACATCCATACATGACCACTGGAAAACCCATAGCCTTGACCAGACGAATAAGTATTAGGGGCTGTTAATTTCCTTGGGAGCTCTCACAGCAGGTGACTACTGCTTTCATCCTGCCTTCTTGATTTTCAGAGGCTCATTGAAAAAGAAAGTGCTTCAGCGAAGACAGTATCAGTCTCTTGTCCACATTCTCACTCCTCCCGTTTTCCAGGGTCCTTGGGGATATCAGCAATCCTGTGCCCTCTGGATCTGCCCTCTCAGGTGTCCCCCCACCTTCCAGGAAATAAAACTCAGTCTCTTTCCACAAAAGGTTGAGGCTGTGCTTCACACTATTTCTTTAAAAAATCTGCTTCAAGAAATTTCATTATCATTTCATGATAAGTGAGCAGGGTGGGCGGGGGGAGTGAGGCGATTTTGTTTGTAGAGATAAAGCAACTGAAAGCTTAATATACACTATTCTATGTCTTTGTGGGAGTGGTATGCGGGGATGTCCACCATATTCTGGGAGGACACCTCAAAGCTCAAGCAAGGTCAGCCTCTTACATAGCCTGGCTTGTCTTTCTCCTCCACGTGAGTTTAGAAGCAACACTGGATCAGGGGCAGGGCTCTGGGGTGAGTCTGACTGACAGCCACCACCAGAGAGTCAAGAGCAAAGGCAAGCCAGTAAGTGAGGCAGGTCTCACTCCTGCAGCAATAAATCCTATTCTCAAATTTGTGCCAACAGCACAGAGACCACAGGGATTGTTTGTCTCTCTCCTTTTCCCCCTCTAAATACAAAAATAAATGCAATTTTTAAATGTCAAAAGAGAAACAAATTCATCCTTCAACAACTAACCTGATGGCTGTTGTAGGTTTTTGCGTGAGCTTTTCGGTCTTGGGTTATTTGCATTCTGTGCTAATGCATGCCTTGGGCTGTTGTACGTGGTTCTTTTCTCTTAGTCTTCTTAGTCCATGCATTTTCCTCAGGTTGTTGCCAGGCAAACCCTGCAATCCAATCAGAAGGTTGTTCTAGAATTATAGAAGATCCAAGCTATATAAGACTTTGGCAATCATCTTCAAAGAAAATCTTGATGAGCTCTTCAGAGATGGGCTTCAGGCTGTTTGTGTCACTTCAAAAATTACTTGCAGAACTCTACCATAAACATGTATGTCTTTCTGGGGTTAGTTATTATCCCTGTACTCTATCAGATTCTCAAAGCAGTTTAGATCCCCAAAATATTATCCATTCTTTCTACAAGAGGCACTGCACACAACCATTCAGGCTGTGCCTTGCACACTCTGGATTGGGGAGGAGTCACATAGACAATAACGCCCCTGGAGTTGTATAGTGTACAACCTGTGCAACTGTAGATGACCCTGCATTCTGTGCTGTTCATTCTCTTCATTTGACAGATGGCACATAGCTGAGAAGTGATTTTCCTTTCCCCTGCTTCCATCGCTCCCTGCATATATTTCTTTCAACATACTTAGATTATATTGAAATGATTTTTAAGAGTTGCTGCTGCTGCTGCTGCTAAGTCACTTCAGTCGTGTCCGAGTCTGTGTGACCCTATGGACAGCAGCCCACCAGGCTCCTCTGTCCAGGGGATTCTCTAGGCAAGAATACTGGAGTGGGTTGCCATTTCCTTCTCCTTTTAAGAATTATGTCTGTCTAACTCCAGGATTCATCCATTGTTTCATATATAGAAGAGTATCAGCCCTATTACTAATAAAACAATATTTTATCCCCCCTGTGCCTGACTTTGATTTTTCAGCTGGTCCAAAATCAGGTAGAGAAGGATGCTATTTATTGTCCGCTAAGCCCTAAACAGCTTTTCCCAGGTGGTTCAGTAATAAAGAATCTGCCTACCAATGTAGGAGATGGGGGTTCGATCCCTGAGTCAGGTAGATTCCCTGGATGAGGAAAGCATAACCCACTCCAGTATTCTTGCCTGGACATTTCCACAGACAGAGGAGCCTGGTGGGCTGCAGTCCACGGGGTCATAAAGAGTTGGACACAACTTAGTGACTGAGCACGCACACATAAACCTTAAGTATGTCCAAGAAAAGTCAATCAACAATTTGTGAATATAAGAAATATTTAAAATAGTCACACTACTAACACAACATTGTAAAACAACTATACTCCAATAAGAATTTAAAAATTAGCTGCACAAAGCAGTGAGGACTAAGTACCCAATGAAAACTGAATCCCCTTTCTAATGACAGCTGCTAGAAATGGTTCCCCTAAGTGTATTTTTGTGCTTGGTTGTTTCTTTATTTAGAAACCTCAGCTTCCTCTTTGATTAAATTTTACAAGGGCTTCTATTAATTTTAAAGATAAATAATTAATGCTCATAGTTATTAAAACACTTGCAATTACATCATTTGAATCTCAACAGGAAGAATGGGTGTCATCTACACTTTACACAAAGAGAAGAAAAATGGCTCAGGGTGATGAAGTGACTTCTCCATATCAGTGGCAGAGCAGGGACTCAAACAATGTGTGTCTGACTTGAAATTCATGACACCAAGGCCCCATGCCAGGTAGTGTGGTAAACTGTACCAATGATCAGCAACAGCTCTAGGTAAATAGGATTCTGTTTCCTTGCCACCTTGAAGCTGGACATGGCTGTCTATATTGGCCAGGCATAGCCAATAAAAAAAGAGAGAGATTTGGTTATTTTAGGACAAAAGCATCTAATTCTTAGTAGCCAACTCACCAGCTCTCCTTTTTCCCTTGTTACAACTTCCAATATATGAAAATGCATTTTGGTATGAAGTTGCTGTAAGAGCAGAGCAACCTGGAATGATGAGTGAATGCATGTAAAGCATCGGCTCTGTAAGCCTTCTGAAGACTTAGAGCAGGAATGCGACTTTTACTGTGGTCAGACAAGCAGACAGCAAGGTGGTGGGGGTGGGGGTTGTTACTGCAGCATAGCTTAGCCTATCCTGACTAAAGCTGGCAGAATCCGTACAGGACTGGGGTTCTCTTTCTTTTTTAAAATATTTATTTATTTGGCTGTGCCAGGTCTTAGTTGCAGGATGTGGTATCTTTAGTCATGGCATGTGGGATCTAGTTCCTCACACAGGGCTTGAACCTGGGCCCCTTGCCTTGGGAGCACAGAGTCTTAGCCACTGCATCATCAGGAAGTCCCCTGGGCTTCTGTTTCTCAGAGCTCAAACTGAGGCTCACAGGTGTATATGCTCAACTGCACTTCCTTCCCTCAGTTCAGGAATTCTCTTGGCTTTTTGTCCCATGAGCCTTCAGTTACCACGTTTTAAACCATAGATATAGCAGGAGATGCAGTCAAGAGGAGAGTTGAGATTCCTGCATGGTTGAGGGCGGAGATACCTGCAGGAGTGGTAAGTGCTCTGAGATGAGTCACATATGAATTCCCCATAATTGGTTGGACTGGCTTAATGAAATGAGGTCAGGATCATTGTGTCAGGATCTGTGAGACCCTGGAGAAGGAAATGGCAACCCACTCCAGTATTCTTGCTGAAAAATCCCAAGGACAGAGAAGCCTGGTGGGCTACAGTCCATGCTGTTGCAAAGAGTTGGACATAACTTAGTAACTAAACTACAACAGCAAGATTGGTAATACAAAAAGCATCCAAAAACTTAAAACAAATACTGAATCTTCAATTCCAAACTGCAGCTTAAACAAACAAGTGTGTGTGCATGCTCAGTCGTGTCAGTCTTGTACGACTCTTTGCAACCCCACAGATTGTAGACTACCAGGCTCCTCTGTCCATCCAGGCAAGAATCTGGAGTGGGTTGTCATGTCCTCCTTCAAGGGCTCTTTCCAACCCAGGGATCGAACCCGTGTCTACTGTGTCTCCTGTTTAGCAGGTGGATTCTTTGCCACTTAGCCACTGGGGAAGCACAAGCAAATAAGCAAGTCAAAAGAAACTACATTTACTCACGAAGCAATTCAAAAAATCAACCCAACAAAATACATGGAATCCTTAGTCAATGTATTACATGATATTAATGTAAAGTTTGCATTATTAAAATAACACTAATTTTATTTGAATATGTACTAAAAGTGCAATAAAATTAAAATATTTAATTTTAAAAAAGATCTGTGAGAAAAGAAAACATTAAAGTAGCAGAGATCAAAGTCAAATAAGAGGAGATGGGCTCAACCTGGCTGGGAGTTGGTTCAGCACCATGGGCAGAGACCATGGGCCTCTTTTTCTACCAATTATTTTTCCTGGACAACTCAATCTTCTCCAGTTAGCCCTGCCCTTGAAGTGTCCTTGTAGGTCTTCAAACACCCAGTGCCTCCCAGGAAAGGTCTCCTTGTGCCCAAGGACAGGGGACATATTTCTGTTCACCTCGAACAATGCTTCCCAATTTCTTCTTCTCCATTTTATGTCATGCCTGAGACTCTTTACCTGGAATCCTGGGATAAATGCTTTAGGCTGTTCCTGACTAGAGGTAACAAACCTGTGAGTTTCAGCTGTCCTAGGCCCTGCCAGATGGGCTCAAGGGATCAACATCCCAACACACTTGTAATCTGCTTATGGGAAGCTCTGATCCAGTGATGCCTTCCATATCTTCTCCTTGTCAGGAGCTTGGCTAGGTCTTCTAGGTGACCCGGACCCAAGGTGGATATGGGCCTTTCATCACTTTATTCTAGCTGCGTTGGTTGTTCTTCCCAAATATTATGATGCTGGTAGCAAAGCCAGGGATCCAGAAGACCAAGGCAAAGCACTGGAATCTGCCCACTGCCTCATACACTCTTTTATTCCCTTGGCAAACATGGAGCGCCTGCCTGATGCTAAAGCTGAAGCTCCAATACTTTGGCTACCTGATGAGAAGATCTGACTCATTGGAAAAGGCCCTGATGTTAAGAAAGAGTGAAGGCAAAAGGAGAAGAGAGTGGCAGAGGAGGAGATGGTTGGATGGCATCGCTGACTCAGTGGACATGAGACTGAGCAAACTCTGGGAGACAGTGAAGGACAGGAAGCCTGGTGTGCTGCCAGGCTGTCCACGGGGTCACAGAGCCAGACATGACTAGTGACGGAACACCACCACCACCATGAGCCAGGCTTCTATTAGCCTCCAGCAGTACAGTGGGGAGCAAGACGGATATGGCCCCTGCATTCCCAGGGCTGACGGGCTCTCAGAGAAGCCAAGCAACCAACCCAAAATTATAAGTCTGTCTAGCATTATGACAGGAGAGATACAAGAGTGTTACGAGATTGCCCAGCTGGGGGAAACTAACTTATTTGGAGAGGAATGAGTGGATGAGTTCAGGGAGGATTTTGATAATTAATTCCCTAATTATACATATACACATATATATGTATACATATATATATAATATTGATATAATATATGAATAATATATATATATATATTATAATCATATAATTAGGATATATATAATATATATATAATCCTAACCCTAACCCTAAATATATATAAATATATATATAACTATAATATATATAACATATAAATACATATAATAAAATAATATATAATATATATAATATTATATATATCATATAATATATAATATTAATAACATGTTATACTATATATTATATAGTATATACAAAATAATATATTATTATAATGTAATAATGTATAATATAATAATATATGAATTATTTAATAATTATACAATACAATATAATTATATAATATATAATAATAATTAACAATAATATTATATAATAATAAAATATATTATAATATGAATAAATATATAATATATAATAATATATATTGAATATAATACAATATACCTGATATTATATAGCATATATACTAGTATATATAATATGTATAAATATATATACAATAATATACATATAAATATATAATATAATATATTATATTAATAATATATTATTATATATTATTCTATTATTAATGCATAATATATTATATTATGGTATATTACATATTATTTAAATTATTATATAATATTATGTATTGTATATTATATAATTATGTTATATATAATATTTTATATTAATTACATATATTATATATTATATTATATATAAATATATTATATTATTTTACCCAGAAACTGGAGTAAGGGACTCAAGGCTCCTCACTCTGTACATCACTGCCTGTCTCTGATTCGCCCCGTGTCTTGGCCTCACTCTTTTTCCTGCAGATAGGTCCACTTGGTATCAGGAAAGAGAGCTACTGAAGCCCCAAAGCAACATTCTTTCCACCTCAGAATCCAAGAAAAATTGTTTACCCTACTCCTTCTAATTCAGAGAACTCTTTGACCCTGAATCATGCACTTGTGAGTGAAAGTCACTCAGTCATGTCCGACTCTTTGCGACCCCGTGGACTATACAGGCCAGAATACTGGAGTGGGTAGCCTTTCCCTTCTCCAGGGGATTTTCCCAACCCAGGTCTCCCTCACTGAGGGACTAAACCCAGGTCTCCCTCATTGCAGGCAGATCCTTTACCATCTGAGCCACCACGGAAGCCCAAGAATACTGGAGTGGGCAGCCTATCCCTTCTCCAGCGGGTCTTCCCAACCCAGGAATCAAACCAGGGTCTCCTGCATTGTAGGCAGATTCTTTACCAACTGAGCTATGGTGGCTTTCAAGGAACACTGAATTATAGTTGGCCCCGCCTGGATCACATGCCCATCCCACTGAATGGAGAAAATTATAATCAGTGAGAGCCCACCAGGATCACATGGGGTGAGGAAGAGGTCCCCAAAGGAAAGGGAACCCCTTCACCAGGAGGAAGGAGAAAGGAAAGCAAGCTGGAGAGAGAAAAACACCAGCAGCCAGAGCTGATTACAAATAAAATTTGCTTCCAAGGAACTCACACTCTAGTGAGAGAAAAACAGGTACAGGTAAGTGAGTCCCATGATTGTAGAGTAGTTGTACCATGCCAGGCCCTGCAGCGTTGGGGGTACAGGAAGGAATAAGAGATGCCCTCATTCTTAGCTTCTGGATTTATAAAAGCATCTGGCCTGCCCACTCTGATATCTGAAATGCAGCAGACAAGTTGAGGGCAGAGATTTCATGCCAGACTTCAAAGGAACAAAATATGATCATTTGCTTCCAATTTAGAAAGGAGCTTGCCTGGGCAGTTTTTATTTTTTTAATCATTTAATTACAGCATGGGGAAACCAGCTAAAGTGGTTGAATTAGTAATTGGTATGTCTTTGTCTGCTGGGGGAAGAGAATGCCTTTAATTCTGAAGGACCAAAAGGTTTCTTTGGTCATATCAGCTATTATTTACCAGCACAAGAGAAAGCAGAGATATAAAAGTATTTGTAAAATAGAAATGCCAAGTATTTATGCCTGTTGGGTTTCTACTTTCATATTTTAATAATTATTAACAGCCCTGCATTTGTTTCCTAGCCACCAGAGCAAATGACCAAAAGCTGGATATCTTAAAACAAAAATGTATCCTCTCACAGTTATTTTTTTTTAAGATTCTTTTTTTTAATTATTTTTATTTATCTTTGTGGCTGTGTACTGGCTTTCTCTAGTTGCGGTGAGCAGGGGCTACTCTGTTACAGTGCTTGAGCTTCTCACTGCAGTGGCTTCTCTTGTGGAGCATGGGTCCTACGCTCACGGGTTCAGCAGTTGTGGTGCATGAGGTTTAATTGCTCCACGGTATGTGGAATCTTCCCAGGCCAGTGATCAAACCCATGTCCCTTGAATTGGCAGGTGGGCTCCTATCCAGTGTACCACCAGTGAAGGCCTCCTCTCGTGGTTCTAAAGGTCAGTGTCCAAAGGCCATGCTCTCCCTGAAGGCTCACAGGAAGGGTCCTTTCCTTTCTCTTCCTAGCTTACGGTGGTTGCTGGCAGTCCTTGGTGTTCTGGGCTTCTGGGTGCATCACTCCAACCTCTGCTTCCATCCTCACATGGCCTTCTTCCCTGCATGTGTCTCTGTGTCTCTTTTCCTCTTTTCATAAGGACACCAGTCATAATGGATTAGGGCTTACTCTAAAGACTTCATCTGAACACGATTACATCTGCAAAGACCTTGTTTCCAAATAAGGTCACGTTCACAGGTACTGAGGGTTAGGACTTTAACATATCTTTTGGGGAGACACAATTCAACTCATAACCAACCCCATCTCATTTTCAAAAGGGTTGAAGTGATTTACAACATGAATGAAAGCTTCCTAGGTGGCTCAGTTGTAAAGAACCCACCTGCCAATGCAGGAGATGTGGGTTCAATCTCTCGGTTGGGAAGATCCCATAGAGAAGGAAATGGCAACCCATTCCGGTATTCTTGCCTGAGAAATCCCATGGACAGAGGAGCCTGTGGGCTACAGTCCATGGGGTCACAGAGAGTTGAACAGGACTGAGCACGTGTATACACACACACACACACACACACACACACACAGTGAATGAAACTGGGATGTTCCAAGCCTGTCACGAGCTTATTGTATGAAGGAAGTCTTAGTCATACCATCATTAATCTTTTAATTACAGTGGCAATCTCTCTCTACTTGTTTATGGGGAATCTCAGCACCCCTCCAAAACAAAACCAAACAGCAACAAACCAAGAACTCTTTCTGAGAGATTCTCCTGCCATGAAGGAGGACCCCCCACACCTTGTTCTCTTATGCCCCTGTTCCACAGTAAGCCATAGAGGTGGTGACACCCTGAGCATCTTCTCCACTTGTGGGCTCACTGCATTTCCATCGCTGCACTGTTTGTGACTGTGGAAGGGACTTATGCCCTTTCTTTCCCTCTGGTTGTTACTTTGTCACTTGCAGGCTGTGTCACTCAGTCGTGTCCGACTCTTTGCAACCCTATGGACTGTAGCCCACCAGGCTCCTCTGTTCATGGGCCTCTCCAGGCAGGAATACTGGAGACGATTGCCATGCCCTCCTGCAGGGGATCTTCCTGACCCAGGGATGGAACCAGTGTCTTTTCTGTCTCCTGCTTTGGCAGGCGGGTTATTTACTACTAACACCACCTGGGAAGCCCATTTTTGTCCCCTTACTGCTATATTTTATAAAGTTTGTCCTGAACCAATCCCTGCAGCTTTGGGCCCTAAATATTCTCATGGAAGCTTATATCTGGGCTGGGGCCAGACCTTCCTACTTACTCCATGAGCATCATTTCTCACTGTCTCCCTAAGCACCAGGGCACACATCTCCCTCCTCCTTTATTTCCCCTCTATCCTCCCAAACACAAAGTAAAGCAAATGCCCTTCCTGTTAATTCATGAAAATAGACCCCAGAAGAGCCCAGAACAAACCCCTATAAGATTCTTGGCAAACAACCAGACTCTGAACCAAGTTTTAGGCTCATCTTAAAAGCAGGGGCCCAAAAGTATTTACTTTTAAGCAAACCTGTCTTCCCCAGATGGACAAAGAAGTCTGAGAAAGGAGGAAATAAATAGTGAACTAAAATATTCAATCAGAAGGAAAAGATTATACATAGGAGCACACACTGTAAAGTTCTTCAACTGAGCCTTGTAGTAGCCAAAGTAAAGATAGAATAAGAAGCAAGAAGGTTCAGACTGTCTTTGAAAGAAAATAAAGCCAGTAGCACAGGAGGAGTGAGGCTTGGTCTGCCACTGCAGTCTGGCGTCTTTGTTTCAGTTAACTTCAGGCTTTCTACTTCATCATGTCAAGTGCATTCCCTTCTCCCCAGGGGACGCAGCTAGACCACACCTCTCGGTTCTCCTGCAGTCTGGTGTGATCCTGTGACTGAGCTCTGACCAATCGACATGGCCAGAAGTGAGCATGTCATTTCTCAGCAGAGGTGGTTAAGAAACCAGAGTACCTTTCCCATCATCTCTATTCGCATCTTTCAGTTGGATGGGACAAGCTCTGGTGTCTTGAGGAGAGTAGAGCCTCAAGATGGAAATAGTCTGGGTTTCTGAACACTGATGTGGAAGACTGCTGGGCCATGCTACTCACAGCAGGCTGTGTTAGAGGGAGAGACAACCCATTATCATTTTAAGCCACCAAAACTAGAGGGATTAGGTGATACAGCAGCTAGTATAGATAACATGTATATTAGCTATATTATATTAACTAATATAGATGGGCTAATGCACCCAAACATTCTTAGGAACATTGTTAACAATAGCCAAGACATGGAAGCAACCTAAGTGTGCATTGACAGATGAATGGATAAAGATGATGTATACCCACACACAGTGGAATAGTACTCAACTGTCAGGAAGCATTTAACAAGAGGCTTCCTGTGTGCTGTTTTGGATCTGTCAGGAACCCTCTGCCCCTTATTAATTCCTGAATATTCAGGAATTAAGAGGAGAGGCACGCCTTTCCCGGGGCTGAGGAATCCAGGCATTTCTCATTACGGTGATAAGTACCCTCTTCCTTTTTATGAGCCATAAGGTAAAAGGTGATTGTTTGCAACTCTCTCTTTGATAGGGATCATCTTATGTTTTGTAAGTCTGGAATTTTAATCTTTATCTTTGTTGAGAATAACCACCTTGTAAGACAGTATATATGCACACACCATGTTGATTAAAGCACCTTTGCTCCATCAGAGCATGGGTCCCCGTGTCTTTCTTTCTATTCTTTCTTTCTCTCTCTCTCTCTCTATCTCTCTCTTTCTGGCTAATTCCTTGGAGCGCAGAGGTCCGCTGAGCTCACTTTCTTACCCGGGCTTCTAAGACCTTCTCGAGAAGGCGCACTGTGCCTTCACCCACTCGAGAGGGCGCCTGGTGCCTACATGCAGCGGCGCGAGCCCTAAGAACAGGGCTCTATTGGCTTTCCGCGTAAACCAGGGGATGTCAGCCTCTTTCTCTCTCTTACTTTCTTATTGTCGACTCCGGACCACCAGGTTCTGGTCCATTAAAGGACCAACACTCAACCATAAAAAAAAGTTAAATTTTGCCATTTGTAGCCACATGGCTGGACTTGGAGGTAATTATGCTAAGTGAAATAAGTCAAAGACAAATACTGTATGATACCACTTAATATGTGGAATCTAAAAAATACAACAAACTAGTGCACGTAACAAAAAGTAGCAGACTCACAGATATAGAGAACAAACCAGCGGGGATAGGGAAGGGGAAGCCCAATGCAGGGGTTGGACGTTAAGTGTTGCAAACTGTCAGGTATAAAATAAGCTACAAGGATGTATTGTACAATATGGGAAATAGAGCCAATATTTTATAACTTTAAATGGAGCATTTTCTTTAAAATTTATGAATCACTATATTGTATACCTGTATCTTATATGATATTGTACATCAAGTATCCTTCAAAAAACTAAAAATATAATGAAATTGATGGGATAACACAAGGCCCCTTGAACTCCTCCACCCATTTTCCCTGAGGCTCCAATGGTTCCAAAATTTCATCTGCAACCTTTCTCAGCACAATAGGAAATAATCTACTGGGGGAGGGTTTGGAGTGACTTAGATGAGTTCTGAGCTCTCTTGTTGTCTTTACTTTTCCTAGATTTCTATAGCCTCTGGCTAATGTGACCTTGCTGTTTCCAATCTTCCTTCTTCTTTTTAAATTTTTTTTTGTTTTATATTGGAGTATAGTTAATTAAAAATGTTGTGTTAGTTTCAGATGTACAGCAAAATAATTCAGTTATACAGTACAGGTATTTATTCTCTCTCTGTTTTTGAATTAATTTATTTTTAACAGAAGGATAATTGCTTTACAGTCCTGCATTGGTTTCTACCAAACGTCAGCATGAAACAGCCATAGGCTTACCCAGGTCCCCTCCCACTTGAACATCCCTCCCTGTCCTACCCCTCCAGGTTGTTACTGAGTCCTGGTTTGAGTTCCCTGAGTCCTATACCAAATTCCCATTGGATGTCTATCTTACACATGGTGATGTATGTTTCCATGTTGCTCTCTCCATACCTCCCACCCTCTCCTTCTTCCCCCCACCCCCACCACCAGCCGTGTCCACAAGTCTGTTCTCAGCACAGGTATCTATTCTTTTTCAAATTATTTTCCTACTTGGGCGATTACAGAATATTGAGCAGAGTTCCCTGTGCTATACAGTAGGTCACTGTGTGTGTGTGCTCAGTCGTTCAGTCAGGCCCAATTCTTTGCAACCCTATGGACTGTAGTCTGCCAGGTTCTTCTGTCCATGGGATTTTCCAGGCAAGAGTACTGGAGTGGGTTGCCATTTCCTCCTCCAGAGGGATCTTCCTGACCCAGGGATTGAACCCTCGCCTCCTGTGTGTACTGTATTGAAAGGTGGATTCTTAACCACTAGCACCACCTGGGAAGCCACAGTAGGTCCTTACTCATTATCCATTTCAAACACAGCAGTACATATGTCAGTCCTAAACTCCCAATCTATCCCTTCTTCCCCATCCCTCCCCACCATAAGTTCTTTCTCTAAGTCTGTGGATTTTTCTGTTTTGTAAAGAAGTTCATTGTATCATTTTTTAAGATGCTGCATATAAGTGTTATCATATGATATTTGTCTTTTTCTGTCTGACTTACTTCACTTAGTACGATAATCTCCAAATCCATCTATATTGCTGCAAATGGCATTATTTCCTTATTTTAAATGGATGAGCAATATTCCATTGTATATATGTACTGCATCTTCTTTATTCATTTGTCAATGGACATTTAGGTTGCTTCCATGTCCTGGCTATTGTAAATAGTGCTGCAGTGAACTTTGGGGTCCACGCATCTTTCAAACCATGTTTTTTCCAGATATATGTCCAGGATTGGAATTACTGGTCATATGGTAGTTCTATTTTCAGGTTTGTAAGGAACCTCTATACTGTTCTCCATAGTGGCTACACCAATTTACGTTCCCACCAACAGGTATACTATAAAACTCTTAGAGGAAAATATAAGCAGAACACTCTTCAACATAAATCACAGCAAAGTTTTCTTCAATATATCTCCTACAGTAATGAAAATAAAATATTAAGAGGTGGGACCTAATTAAACTCAAAAGCTTTTGTACAGCAAAAGGAACCATAAACAAAATGAAAAGACAACCCACAGATTGGGAGAAAATGTTAGTGAATGATGTGACCAACAACAGATTAATCTCCAAAATTTACAAACTGCTCATGCAGCTCAATATCAAAAATGCAAAACAACCCAATCAAAAAATGGGCCGAAGAGCTAAACATACATTTCTCCAAAAAAGACATACAGAAAAAAGCATATGAAAAGATGCTCAACATCACTATAGAGAAATGCAAATAAAAGCTACAATGAGATTTCATCTCATGCCAGTCAGAATGGCCATCATCAAAAAGTCTATGAACAATAAATGCTGGAGAGGATGTGGAGAAATCTTCCTTCTTAAGAGAAAAGATTGCACTGAAGTAGGATTTCTGAAGTTCTGCCTTCTCTCTGCAATGCTGGCAACCCTGCAAACAATCTGGGAGTTGTTTTCCTTGATAACAGTACTAAGCACGTGTCCTTCATCCTGCTGAGCAGCAGAACAAACTGCCTGCAGGGCACAGTGTTCAGAATACCAGGTCCTCACTATGTTCTAGAACAGTCAGGCAGAATGAGACGAGAGAGGGCTGATTCTAGCCCACTGTGTGTTGCACAATGAGTTAAGCAAGCGGACCAGGCATGAGGTCCACAGGCACGCTGATGTGGCTGGTGCAGTCCCTGCGTCACGCCACTAGTACTCCAAATGATCATTAATGTTTTCATAGTACTCAGGTACTATTGCTTTCTTATAGGTCATGTTGGCAGGAAATTCTTATGAGAATTGGCCTTGTGAAATTCACTGATCAAAATGTTCATTTCCTGAGTAGAGATTGCAATTATTAGCCAATCAGTGGAGCCAACTACTAAGCATTTCTGCACTACAAATTTAAGGGTTCTGAGTCTGTTAATCACTTTGGTCGCTTGATAAGATCTAGAAGAAGCACTGGTCTGGAAGCCATAAAGCCCGGGCTTTAATGACTCTAACAATAGCCACCCCTTTTGTAGGTATTGACTGTGCTTCAGATCATTCTGGGCACTTTGTATGCATCATCTCAAACATCTCTTTTGAAGTAGGAGATAATTTGCATGTCTATGAATTTTATAAATATCTCCATTTTATAGACAAAAACACTGAGGCTCTGTTTGCTGTATGCTCAACTGTATGTTAATCGCTCTTGGAAAGAGGTTAGGACTCTGATCTTCGAGGAGTTCAAAATCTCTTTAAGGAAATGAGATATTCCTGAAATAATCTGAGAATCATATAAAATAGCATACAAACTATGTGAGTCTTTTGCTGGTCAAACTTAATGACTAAACAATAACAACAACAGGGACATCCAGGAATTAGGTCCCCACACAGTTTTGGGCTTTTACAGTCTTGAAGCTGCCATGGTGCCTGTGGATGTGTCATTAGCTTGCTGATGCATTACAATGAGTGCATACTGAGATTCGAGGTCTAGTGGGGGTGACTCGTCTTGGACCTAGTTGGTTCTAACCAGTTTATGTCATGTCCCCAATGGATATGTCATTCTTTTAAAGGTTGTGTCCTGCCTCCTTTCCTCTCCCATTAGGAAAGGCAAAGTTGCTTTATTCAGGAGGCTGACAACCTGGGAAGAAGGTAGACTTGTTCAAAAACCAACTGTGAAGATTCTGCTCAACTGTGAAAGTTTTTAAACGGAGAATCATTTGGGGAGGGGGGTCAGGTCTTCATTATCTTGCACTGTGTACAGACTTTCTTCTGATTGGTTGGTGGTGAGATAGTGGATGGTGCTCCAGAGGTTCTGTGCTCAAGTCGAAGTCACCATCCTCACTTTATTTCCTGCAGAAGAACTCAGATATTGTTCTTTATATTCCCTGAGGAGGAATCAGGACTCTGCCCCACAACTGCACTACGGTTTCTTGACGTCCTCCTTTGCTTCTGCATTTCCTCTCTTTCCTGATTAACAACTGTTTGAATCTGCCCTTGAGAAGGTCAAGGAGGCTAAATGAAGCCTATTTCCCACCAACAAGAAAGGTGGGGACACAAAAGGGCCCCACAGGATCCTGCTCCATTTCACTTGGAAGGAAGCTTGGGACAGTCTGTTTTTAGTCTCTTGGGCAGCTGGCCCAGAGCTGCCATTAGAACAGTGACTCTTTACCTTGGCTGCACCTAAAAGATACTCAAGGGAGCTCTTAAAAAATGCTGATGTCTGAGACTCACCCCTGAATTAGTGTGTCTGGTTTAAAGGAGTTGGGTCTGGGTCCTGGGATCTTTAGAGCTGCCCAGATGATTCTAATGTGAAGTAAATAGTGAGAGCCTCAGCCTTAAAGGCACTGCCACTCACTCGCCTGATCATCTGTGTGTGTCTTTAATGTCTTTAATAAGTGTTCACCTTCACTGGTTGTTGGTTCTGTTCTAACTTTTCAAGATGCATTCCTGAAAAGGAGAGTATCACAGGACCCTGGAGTCAGGAAGGGCGGGTTTCCTAGAATTGGTGGGACTCCAGTTAGGCCCTGAAGAACTGATGTTTCTCTCAGGACAGCATGAGCCAAATAGCAGTGGACCAAGGTTGGAATGTCCACAGGCTCAGGGCCAGGTGAAATCCTGTTTCCATCTAAGGGAGAAGAGATGAAGCAAAGTAGAAGCTCATGAAATATTTCACAGCTGGTTTGGGTTTTTTCTTGCAGTCATGGGCTCCTTCATGGTCTTGCCTTCTGGTCAACCTCAGAACTTCCATTTGTAGATTTGACAAATATTTATGAGTAGTGCATGTGTTCCATGTGCTGCATTGGGGATTTCAGGTTAGGTCATAATATGTATAAGGCTTCTTTTCAAGTCCTTTCTCTGAGCTTCTCTGGTGGCTCAGCAGAAAAGAATCTGCCTGTGACACAGGAGATGCACGTTCAATCCCTGGGTTGAAAAGATAACTTGGAGAAGGAAATGGCAACCCATTTCAATATTCCTGCCTGGGAAATCCCATGGACAGAGGAGCCTGGTGGGCTATAAGAGAGTTAGATATGACCAAATGACTAAACAGCAGCACCTTTCCCTGTTAGGCCCTTGGAGAGTCCATACAAACATTTTACTCAGATGGATTATAGAAGAGGGATTAGATTTACTCTTTGGGGCTTCAAGAGATGGCTAATAATAATAATAGTAGAATGTGATTAACTATTCTTATTGCTATTACTGTTAATATTATCACCTATTTTTGTTGTTTAGTTGCTAAGTCATGTCTGACTCTTTGTGACTCCCATGGACTGTAGCATTCCAAGTTCTTCTATCCATGGTATTTTCCAGGCAAGAATACTGGGGTGGATTGCCATTTCCTTCTCCAGGGGATCTTCCTGACCCAGAGATCGAACTCACATCTCCTGCATTGGCAGGTGGATTCTTTACCTCTGAGCCACTGGGGAATCTCACTTATTGAGTACTAACTATATCTGAGGCACTGGGCTAAGAACTTATTATTTTTAATATGTATTCACTTATTTGGCTATGTCAACTCTTAGTTCAGGCACATGGGATCTTCTATTTCTATTGTCGCATGTGGAATCCTTAGTTGCAGAATCTTTAGTCATTGCATGTGAACTCTTAGCTATGGCATATGGGAACTACTTCCCTGAACAGGAATTGAAGCTAGGCCCCTGTAGTGAGAGGACAGAGTCTCAGACCCTGAACCACCAGGGAAGTCCCAGGCTAAGCACTTTAGAGTTTTGCCATCCTAATTAATTCTCATAACAGCCCTAGGGATGCCTTATTCTCTTTTATCAATAAGGAAACAGAGGTTTAGAAGCTTGCAATGTCTGGCCCAAGGTCTTGTCAGGATTGGTATCCAGGTCTGTTTGACTCTGACCTTCAGATACCCTAGGACTGTGGTTCTCAACCTTTGGGGGTATATCAGAATAATTGTGACACTTTTTTAAAAGTAAACTTTTTATTTGGAACAATTTTAGAATTTTGGAAAAGTTGCAGAGACAGTCCAGAATGCTCTCACACCCCTCACCTGGTTTTTCCCATTGTTAAACATCGCACATATCCACAGCACATTTGCCAAGAATGTAAGAAACTGACATGCCTGTGTTACTAAAAGCCAAATACCCGCCTCTGTTATTTTCTTTAATGTTGGACAATCTATTCTTTTCTTTAAAAAAAGATTTTTTTGATGTAGACCATTTTTAAAATCTTTATTGAATGTTTTACAATGTTGCTTCATTTTTATGTTTTGATTTTTTTTTTTTTTTTTTGCCTGCAAGCCATGTGGTGTCTCAGCTCTCCAAGCAAGGATCAAACCATATCCCCTGCATTTGCCAGGTTTCTACTTTTCCCTTTTTCTACTCTATGCTTTTGGAGTTAATCACCAAGACAGTGTGGCCCTTTTTAAAATACACATTCTGGGTTATACCTCATAAGTGTTGAAACAGGACTGAAGTAATTCGGATATATTGCTGGTGTGGAACCTCTATTAAAGGAACCTGGAAAAGAATGGAGACACACACACACATACATATGTATACATATACATATATATATATCTGATTCTCTTTGATGTATACCAGAAAGTAACACAACATTGTAAGTCAACTATACTGCAATAGAAATTAAGAGAGAGAGAAAGAGACTGCCACGCAAGTATGTATCTTCAAAGGTTCCCATGTGATATTCCCATGGACCCAAGGTTAAGACAGTAGATTGTAGAGGAAACATTCTAGACATGAAGAGCTCAGCTTCTCAAGAGATAGGTTCTCCTTACTCACTAAGCCAGACGAAGATTATGGGATGGGCACCCATGCAGAAATCTGGACAAGCCCATGGCAGAAATGGGTATACCCATGCACTGGAACACATGATCCATAAGGTTCCTTTCAGTCAAGATGTATCAAGATGCCATCCTTCCAACTGTATTAGTCATTTTCTTCTTTTATGAATCTGGAAGGGGGAAGAGGTGGGGAAAGAACTAACATTCTGCTTGCAACAAAATTGTATAGAATGCCCACTACATGTCAGGTCACGGGGATACAGGGTAGATATGACAGACATTAATTACATAAATAATGGGATGTAGAGACAGTGAACAACTAATTAAAAATGTATTATCTAATTACAACCTAAGTGCTGTAAACGATAAACATATATGTTTTTGGGGTGTATATCATAGAAACTGTATGAAAGAGACATACAGAAGTCAAGTCAGATCCTACTGAGTGTTAAAATACAGGTAGAAACAATCTGCCATACAGAAATAACACCAATTTAATCCAGGTGTGAGGGGGTTAAAGATGGCTTCACAAACATTTGTGCTAAGGTCTAAAGGATGAATAGGGGACTTCTCTGGCAGTCCAATGGTCAAGACTTCACCTCCCAATGCAAGGAGTGTTTGATTCCTGGTTGGGGAGCAAAGATTCCACATGCCTTGTGGTCAAAAAACTAAAATATGAAACAGAAGAAATATTGTAACAAATACAATAAAGACTTTAAAAAATAAATAAATAAAGGATGAGTATTCTTGCCTGAAGAATCTCAAGGAATCTCAAGGGTTGGTGGGAGGGGGGGGTGGGTTACAGTTCATAGGGTCGCAAAGAGTCAGACACAACTGAAGCAACTTAGTTGCACACACAGTGTTTCAATAGCAGACTAGGAGGCAGAAAGAATGGTTAGGCATCAGGAATCTCACCAACAAAGGCCCAGCTACCTGAAAGTGCATTAGCATGTTTGGGCAAGAATAGACTCCAAGGTGGATCTGAAGCCTGAGCTCACGGTGGGAGCTCTTTTCACTCACCCTCTCCACAGCTTACAGTGCTGGGGGAGTGATTTATGTCACCTCCTCTGTGAAGCCTTACTTGATCCCTCTGGGCAGCATCAGGCATACTCATATATGGACTTTGGGTGTATTTTATACATTTCTACTTATTAAGATAAGGTTTCCCAGGTAGCTCAGTGGTAAAGAATCTGCCTGCCAATGCAGCAACTGTGGGTTCAGTCCCACGGTTGGAAAGATCCCCTGGAGAAGGGCATAGCAACCCACTACAATATTCTAGCCTCGACGATCCCATGGACAGAGGAGCCTGGAGGGCTACAGTCCATGGGGTCACAAAGAATCAGATATGACTGAATGACTGAGCACTCAAGCATTGTTAAGATAATATTGTTTCTTTTCTCAGATGTTGGTCTTCTTCCCTTCTTGTACGTCTACACTCAATGCCATCATGTTGCCTGGTGTACTTTAAATGCTCAAAAATAGTTACAAGGGGACTTCCCTTGTGGTCCAGTGGTTAAGGCTTCATGCTCCCAACACAGAGGGCAGGGGTTCCATCCCTGCTCAGGGAACTGAGACTCCACCTGCTGCATAGCACGGCCAAAAACATGAGAAAGAAATAGTTATAAGGAAAAGGAAGCAAGGATGGAAAAAAAGGAAAGGGAGGTAAGACACAGATAGATAGAGGGAAGGAGGAAAGGATATAGGAAGGAAGGAAAGGAAAGAGGGAGGAACAGAGAGCATGGAGCCTGATGGTGCCGAGAGGTAAGAACGCTAATTTGATATCTTGGCCTTCATTTTCTCAGCACAGAACAAAGTTTGAAAAGCCCTGCTGGACTCCATCCAATCCCAGAGACTGAGTTTCAGAAGATAGTAGCTACAAAATTTGAAGTGTAGCTCTGCAAAACAAAGACAAAGCACATATACACACAAAAAATCTACCATTTCTATATTTTAGACCATGAAACAAATATCAGCAGCAGTGGATCATTTATGTAAAAATAAAAAAGAAACTGCTTTAAGCATTTAAAGCAATCTGTTGCTGGAGAAAACAGTAACACATTTATGTTTCGAGTAGCAAGTTTATGAGCCAATTTCTTCCTTAGAGGACCAGTCTAAGAGAGTGAAAATGTAATTGAATTCCCAAGTAGATTTTGGAAGAGAGAAAAACACTAAAGGCCAGTCTGAGTGAAGTGCTGTCAGACTGAGTACCACTATGCAGAGCATGCAACAGCCTAGAAAGACGGAGAGGATAACGACTTCCCTTGGGCTGCCCCAGCACAATCCCACAGAACCAGGCTGTCTTCCTGGACGTCTTGTCGGAATCGTCCAATTTCTGGGGCATTCATATTCACACAGAAGAATGAGGAGTAGGGCCTGGGGTCCTCTCCTGACCCCTCCTTACCTGGCTTGAAGTCTTGAAGAGACGTCAGGGAGGACTCTTCTGTGGCACTGTCGTCTCCACTTCAGGGCCCCAGGGCAGCCTCTTCTCCCCAGGTCTCCATTTCTTTGATTTCCCTGAAAAACAAGGGATCTGGGGCCAAAGTTCCTCCCTCTTTTTCCACCTATCCCCATGTATCCTCAACGGCGAGAACTTTTTAGTCTGTGAGATCTGGGAAATCCATGTTGGCACTAGGGCTGCCAGTTCGGGTGGATTCTCAGGCCTTGGAGAGCCTCCTTCCTGATTTCTCCAGACTGGGGCCAGCCTCCACACCAGCCCACCCTGGCTGTTGCCACTAAAGAAGAGAGGCAGGTTTCCATCTGGCCTAAATGTTCATCCTTGAGTCTCTGTGCTATGCTGTGCTGAGTCACTCAGTCATGTCTGACTCTTTGCAACCCCATGGACTGGAGCCTGCCAGCCTCCTCTGTCCATGGGATTCTATAGGCCAGAATACTGCAGTGGATAGCCTTTCCCTTCTCCAGGAGATCTTCCCAACCCAGGGATTGAACCCAGGTCTCCTGCATTGCACGCAGATTCTTTACCGTCTGAGTCACCAGCAAAGCCCAATACTGGAGTAGGTAGCCTATCCCTTCTCCAGGGAATCTTCCTGACCCAGGAATCAAACCCGGGTCTCCTGCATTACAGGCAGATTCTTTACCAGCTGAACTACCAGGGAAGCCCCCTCTAGTGTCTAGGTATCCCCAAATTTCCAGTGGTCACCCCCCTTGGCAGCCTGAGAGGCTATCCCTCAGTTTGGGCATGTTCTCACGGTCCCGTCTGGTTTCCCTGCAGCATATCTGGTAGTTGCTAACACTAGTTTTCCCTGTAAATGAACCCCTCGGGCCTTCCTGCTCTTCTTCCCATCCCACCAGTTGACATGTAGGACAGTCACAAGGCTCTCTTTCCTCAGCTCTTTGAAGGCAACCGAGAACCAGGAGAGTCCAGTGACCGAGGCCAGGCCAGACATTAGAACCGTGTCGCAGAGCTCTGACCCACAAGCTGGAGCGAGCAGCCTGGGAAGCCAGACCACAGTCTCTATAGCTGTAGGCGCCCCGTGGTCAGGATTCGACCGTTACTGACAGCTTCCCTAAGTTTTATTCTAACTTCCAATTTGAAGTTAACCAGAGAAAGTAAAAAATGGTCCCTTAACCAATCACACAGGATGCTCAGCTTCTAGTTATCCCATCTACAGCTTCCCCATGCCAGTAGCCTCCAACTGGGATACATCTGGGGCCTCACTTTTTATCCACTGGAAAGCTTTCCCATCCTGCTGCCTCCTTTTGAGTCTCTGCCAAGAGGCAAATGATGGTGGCTGACTCATTTGTTAGAGAAAGTTCCAGATAAATGGCCTTTATTTGTTCTTATGTGAGTGGTCTTTGATTATTTCCATATAACCAAGTGTGGTGGAAAGAACAGGAATTAAAAATCAAATTGAATGATTCCATTCATATGAAGTCTACAAACAGTCAAAATGATTCTACGGTGATAGAAATAAGAAAGTGGTTGGTGGCGTGTGTGGGTGTGTGGTTGTGGCAGGGGTGGGGTGAATTGGCTGGAGAGAGTCACCAGGTACTTTCTGGAGGGCTGGAAATGTTCTAAATCTTATTTTGAGTGATGTTTACATGGTGCATGAGGTTGTCAAACCTTAAATCCTTAAGGTCTATGCATTTTATTGTAATAAAATTATACTTTGTGGCAGGCAGCCCCTAAAATGATCCTAATTCCAAGTGTTCACATCCTTGTACAATGCCCTCCCTTGGAGAGTGGGCTGGACCTAGTGGCTCACTGCTAACGAGTACATAAGAGGAAAGTGATGGTTTGTCACTGTGTAATGAGGTTACAAAAAGACAGTGGCTTTTGGGATACTGTCTTGGGTTTGTTTTTTGCTCTTGCTTGCTTGCTCTGGGACAGACCAGCTGCCATGTTGTGCACTTATCCCACAGTCCTATGAGAGATCTACATGGCAAGGAACTGACGCTTCTGATCCACACCCAGGAAGGACCCGAGGCCTGGCAACAGCCAATGAACCTGAAAGCAGACCCTTCCCCAGCCAAGCCTTGATATGAGAACACAGTTCCTGCTGGTATTTTCCTTGCAGTTTTGTAAAACACCCTGAGTGAGAACTACCCAGCTAAGATGTGCCTGAATTCCTGCCCCATAGAGACTGTGAGATAATAAATATTGATTGTTTTGAGCTGCAAGGTTTTGGGGTAATTTGTTATGCAGCAATAGATAATGGATACACAGATGGAATATGTTCTATATCAATTTCAAAAAAGAAGATTATTAAAAAGAAAGTAAAGCATAGTACCTTGTAGTACATGCTTCTGTTCTTCCCCAGGTCAGAGGCTCTGCTCTGCCTGTCATGATTCACTCAGTTGCCCACCCCAGCTCTTTCCCTGGAAAGCCTTCTTCCAGAATACCAGCTTTGCAGTATAAAAATAAGCAGGACATACAGACATACTTACAGAAGACCTTCTCCAAACAGAGAAAGAGATACTCTACATCCTGGGATGGGAGCATGCCTAGCTATGAGGTGCACATGAAATCCAAACATCCTGACACCCAAAAAGCTCACAGAGGGAGGCAGGTGGGAGTGGGGGCTAAGTCTTCCTGCAGATGGATGGTCTTTACCATGGGGTCCCTTCTTCATCATCTCCTCTCTCAGCTGTTATGAACAGGGAGAAATGCAGTCTCCTTGGCCAGAACCACCTTTGGCAGAGGGATAGTGAAAGAGTGTGGACTTGGGAACCACATGGACCCAGACCCAGGTCCACTTTTATGAGCTGGGTGGGTTTTAGAGTACTGAAACAGTTCAGGACATATCATCCTAAAATATGCACCTTTGCTACATTGGTTATTATGAGTTGCAGACTCTCTGAAATCCCCTTATCTGCCTAAAGATACGTCCTCCTAAAGGAAATCAGTTGTCATAAATTCCCTCCCCCAGGCTTTTTCATCCACTGGGGAAGACTGATTCATCACAGGAGAGAAGACTAGAAATCAATACCACACCCAGACAAACTTTGTCACAAACTGTCATATTGCCCGTCTGTTCTTCTCAGAGCCCATTTACCTTTCTTATGAGTCATTTACTTGACCCTATGTTGCCTATATTCCACTCTCCTCCTATTAAGAGGACATGAAAGAAGAAAGTGAAAGTGTTAGTTGCTCAGTCGTGTTCAACTGTGTGTGACCCCATGGACTGTACTGTCTGTGGGATTCTCCAGGCAAGAGTACTGGAGTGGGTTGCCATTTCCTTCTCCAGGGGATCTTCTCAACCCAGGGATCGAACTTGGGTTTCCCACATAAGCTCTCAAAACTGTCTGCTCTAGCGGGGAGGATATTTACTTTCTTGCATGTGATACCCCTGTGCACATAATATTAAAAATGGATATTTTATATTCATATTTGTGTACTTTGCTCCAGTTAATCTGCCTATTAAGAGTTTATTTCATAGACCCAGATTAACAGGGTAGGGAAAGTCTTTCCTCCCCCAGCATCATGACTCCTTTTTGAGCCTTTGGAACCTAATCAATGAAGTTAGGATAACTTCTACCATGAGCAATTACTCTAAGAGTCAGAGACACATGCACCAACATGAATGAGTCTCTTCTTTCAGGGACAGAAGCCAGATTAAAAGGATGTATAAATACATATATATATATATATAATTGAAGTATAGCTTTTAAAAACTACTTATTTATATATTTATTTTTATTTTTGGCCGCTTCACTCTGTCAATGTACCTTTAGGTGGCTTCTGTGTCTTGGCTATTGTAAATCATCAGAAGGCTACATCTGTATATGGCATTCTGGAAAAGGCAAAATGATGGACAGAAAACAGATCAGCAGATGTCAGAGGCAAGAGGGAGAGGAGCGGTAAAGGGACACAAGTGAACTGAGGGGGGCATTTTTCTACATTTCAATTATAGTGACGGCTGCAAAACTCTGTTGAAACTCATAGAAATGCACACTAAAACAGTGAGCTGTACTGTGTGTAGGTTTTACCTCAACAAACCTGCTTTGGAAAATAATGGGAAAAGAAAGGCACAAACACAATCTCAGTCTAGCCCTCCAAGATACCGGCAGAGGCCTGGCCTGCACCTCTGAGCTTTCTGAGGTCATAGACAAGGGGCCATATCGACAAGCCTTCTTTCTCACACACTTCCATCCTCCGCCTCCCGGTGGACTCCTCCCTGCCTTGGGGGATCCGTCACTTTGGGGTATACAGATTCAGGGTGACTGTATGTGACCTAGCTACTCAGAACCAATGTAAGTGTCTACATCAACTGAGACAAAGATGGTGTCCCGACCGGTCTTCAGCATCCCGTCAGCTGACAAGCGAACACTGAAAGTCAGCCATTTTCATCTAGCATCAGCAACCAGGGAAATTCACATATGGTTTTCACTCCAAGCCAGCAAATATGATATTGACCAACCATAAAACAGTGGCTACAGATCAAATGTATGTTATATGTATTTGCTGTTGCTGTTTAGTCGCTGAGTCCTATCTGACTCCTCTGACTGTAGACTGTAGCCCACCAGGCTCTTCTGTCCATGGGATTTCCCAGGCAAGAATCCTGGAGTGGGTTGCCATTTTCTTCTCCTGGGGATCTTCCTGACCCAGGGATCAAACTCGTATCTCCTGCATTGGCAGGTGGGTTCTTCACTACTTTCCATGTTCGTTTTCAACTTATAGTGTTGACTTTCAATGTTCTTTACCACTGAGCCACCAAGGAAGCCCATGTTATACGTAACCTACTAACAAAGTGCTGAATCTCCTCTCCCTTGCATCAAGAAGAGAAAGAGATGAATTTTGAATTTTTAATCAAACCAGAAAATGAGAAATAAACAGAATATGCCAATGGTGCCTGTTAATCTCCTCGAAGTTTCCACAAGGATGGGCCCAGCTAGAAGCTCTCATTTCTATGGAAACAACAAAAGGCAATTTGGGGAAACGGAAATGAGCCAGGACAAGGAAGGCATTGTCTACACTCTCAGCAAGACTGAATTCCAAGCAGGCTCAGAGCTCAGGAGCCAAAACCTTGTATCACCCAGCACTGACAGGCATCTCACAGCCTCGGGGCAGGCGGGAAGTCCAGGTGTCCAATTTCTTTAGGTCTCAGGGCTGCTAAGGATGTCCAGTGTGGCTGCTGTGGGTGGGACAGGGCAAAAACACAGACAGGAGAAAAGAAAAGAGGCAGCAGTTCCTGACACCCCATCATTGGGATGGCACCCTCCTCTGCAGTCCCAAAGGTGCCCTGGACTTGTCTCCATGGTGACATGGACCACACTGTTGCAACAAACTGTTTTCTTGTTTCTACCACTAGATTATTCTTTCAGAGTAAGGGTGTGTCTAATTCTTTTTTTTTTTTTTTTTAGTTTTTTTTTTTTTAAACTTATTGAAATATAGATGATTTACAGTGTTTCAGATATATAGCAAAGTAACTCGTATGTATATATATTTCACATATGTATATGTATTTCATTACTGTATTAAGAGAATCTAACCCAGTGCCCAGCCATTATAACAACAACCACTACAACAAGAACAGCTAAACCTTATATTATGCAATAACAACAACTAACATTGCATTTAGAGTACACCAGGTAGATGTTAAATCTATCAGCTTTTAAAATTAGATGAGGAAACTGAGGCACAGAGAATTCAAGATGCTTGCTCAAGGCCACACTAAGAAGTGGCAGAGCTGGGCTGTCTCTCCCAGACTCTCTGTTCTTGAGTCTATAATAATGTGTTCAGTAAAGGTCTTTTGAATGTCTTTCCTCAGCCCTGTCCTTATTTACCTCTCTCTGACTCTTTTCCTCCATGGTCTCATCTATCTCCTTAATTTCAGCTATTACATCTCTGCAGGTAATAGATCTGTACCTTCAGCCCCAATCTGTCTCCTAAGGGCCAATTTTCAACTGATAGTAAGGTAACTGCCTTTTTTATGTTTATGGCTTAATCAAGAGATAGATACACAACCAAATAATAGTAAATCATTCATCTTAGCACCGCCCTACCACTTTACCTCTCTGCCTCTCGCCACACATACATACATACATACATACGCACACACACACACACACAAACACGCACAAAGCCATACCTGCTGCCTTCTCCTCTTCAGAGTATAGTTGACCAAAATTAGTACATCCTGCTTTCCTCTCTCCTTGTTTCTCCACCTCCACAAAGGCCTCCTAAAATTCCTGCCTTAAACACGGAATCAGATCTGAAAAACAAGACATAGAGAACAGACTTACGGACATGGCGAGTCGGGGTAGGAATGAAAAGGTGGCACAAATGGAGAGAGTAGTATAGAAGCATATAACTAACACATGGGAAATAGGGAGCCAGTGGGAATTTGCTGCACAACTCGGGAAGCTCAGACTGGGGCTCTGTGAAAACTTAAGGGGTGGGATGGAGTGGGAGGTGGCTCAAGAGGGAGAGGATATATTAGACCTACGACTGACCCTTGTTAATGTGTGGTGGAAACCAACACAATGTTGCAATTATCCTTCAATTAAAAGTAAATACAAAAAAAAAAAAAAAAAGTAAATACATTTTAAAAAACGGTCAGATCTGCAAAACAATTCCATAAGGGAGACAGATGAGCAAAGCCATGATTTTAATTTCTGCTGCTACAGAGGACCTTATCTTAATTCAAAACAACTCTAGTTCCTGTTGGTATCTTATACTTTTTTTAATTGATATCAACTCAGGACTCACAGCCTACAGTGGTAGACATTACCAAATAAGAAGCAGATTATTAATGGCTGATGGAAATGTTTCTGATACCTGAATAGCCTCATATCACTTTTGTCCATAGTCTCTCCCACCAGGAGAAAATCCTTTGGAGCATGTACAGAGAATGTGTTAGAGAATCCAGAGAGATAAGCAATAGCAGCATTCCGTGCATTAATTTCTAAGAATCAACTTCTTCCCTGGTACCCTTTGACACATAGCTTTCTGAAGTAGACTCATCCATAATTTATAAACTATAAGCCCAAATTACAAAAACTCAGATTAACTTGTCAGCAACTAGCCTCTGTACTTTTCCAGAAGAAAACAGAAGGCTTGTATTCACTGTGGCAAACATTCATCACAAGCCCACCTCCAGCCACAAAGAGTGCAGGAGTGTGGCCCAGAAAGGAGAGGTAGTGTTCACTGTGCTTTCCACGTGCTCATGGTTTAGTCGAGGACACGGATACACAAGCCATAAATCATGAAGCAGAGAGAAAAGCTATAGCGTTAAGGGAAAGTGTTAATTGTTCAGTTGTATTCGACTCTTTGCACCCCCATGGACTATAGCTTGCCAGGCTCCTCTGGCCATGTGATTTTCCAGGCAAGAATTCTGGAGTGAGTTGCCTTTCCTTTCTCCAGGGGATCTTTTGGACCCAGGGATTGAACTTGGGTCTTCTGCACTGCAGGCAGATTCATTACCATCTGAGACACAAGAGAAATAAAGCAAAAAATCAGTTCTGGGAAATGCATGGAGCCAGAGGAGGATTGGGAAGGCTTTGTAGGGTTCAGGTCCCCAAAACTGAGACAATATGAAAACCAGTCCCTTTCAATCACAGCAGAGTCTCCTGTGATCATCAAATTGAAAGTGTTTACCAGTTAGAGGGTAGAAATTACACGATATAGTTGTTTTAACTTTTATATATCTAATTATTAGTGATGGTTGACATCTTTTCATGCGTTTATATGGCCAATAGGCTTTCCTTTGTGAATCACCCATTTTTTCTATTGAATTATTTCATATTTTTTATTGATTTTTAAAGAGTTGGTCAGTAAATGTGTTGAAAAAAATTTCTAAGTCAGTCTTTTTCTCTTCTGTTTATAACACTCTTCACATTCAAAAGTTTCAACTGTGAGGTAGTTAGATAAAGCAATCCTTTCTTCTGTGTAGGTACTTTCTGTGTCTGTTCAAAACTCTCCAAACTCTGCTGATAAAGATAGACTTTCACATGTTCTTTTAAGGATTCAAGTCTATTGTGAGATATATGTATTGCTTTATTTTTTCTCAATCTGCAGATAGGCTTAGTTTTTTAAAAAATTTTCTTAATAGTATCTTTCAAAAATCAGAAGTTCTTATTTTGATAAAGTCCAATTTATCCACTTTTTCTTCTACGATTTGCTTATTAAGAAAATTTTGCAGTGGTATGGGGTGGGAGGTAGAAGAGAGATTCAAGAGGGAAGGGACATTTGTATACATATGGCTGATTCATTTTGATGTATGGCAGAAACCAATACAATATTTTAGTACAATTATCCTTCAATTAAAAATAAGTATTTTTTTAAAAAAGAAATTTTGGTCACCACAACGTTGTGAATATTTTCTCCTGGAAGTTTTATAACATGAACTTTTACATTTAGGTCTATGATTCATTTCCAGGTAATTTTTGTGTATATTGTGAGATAATGTTCAGAATTTACTTTTTTCCATATGTATAACCAGTTGTTCCAGCAATCTGAGGGCAATCCATAAATATGGTATATCCCTCCATTTTATAGGTCTTCTTATCTTCTCTCAGCAATATCTTATAGTTTTTGGTAAAGAGATATTGCACATATTTTATTAAACTTACCTTTAAGTATTTCTTGGATGTTATTATAAATGGCATTTTTAAAAATTTACATGGTATATCTAGTATATAGAAGTACAATGGACTTTTATACATTGAACTTGGATTCTGCAACCTTGGTACTCTAATTTTTACTTCTTGTAGTTTCATTTTTTTATCTCCAGTTTTTAGGTTCCTTAGAATTTCTCTACACAAATGATCATGTCATATGTGTCTTATTGCATCTATTTTTGTACTTTCACTTCTCTTTCTTCTTTTATGCATTTTTAATAATTTTATTTATTTACTTATTAGCTATATCTCAGTGTTTTTCCTGTAGTTGCTTGAGTTTATAGCATGCATTTTTATTAATTATATTTCCATTTTGAGGTAATTGTAGATTCTTTAGTATACTGTAGTCTTTGTCACTGTCTGCCTTTAAGCAATATTACTGTGGTCAAAGAAACCTACAGTAGAACATTCTCATTTTCCTCCTCCCAGTCCCTGTGCTATTGTTGTCATACACGTTACTTCTCCATACCTTATAGACTTTCCATTAGTTAGATAGATGACAGGCAGATAGAACTTTTGTTGCTTGATCAACTTTTAACAATATTTTTAAAAGTAAGTTTGTAGGTGCTGTGATAAGAAATTAAGAAAGACATTAAGAAAATGTCTCTTTGACAGCTTCTAATTTCCCCAAGGTAGGGTTAGAGGTGCTTTGCTGAAGGTAGTGGGGCAGCAGAGGTATGGATAGTTTAATTAGAATAAATGACTCTGTCATAGCCATTGAAGTTACTTAAGATTGTCAGGCCTCAATATAAGGACTCATATTGTGAAATGATACTGTTGTGATGTGTGAAGTCACTCAGTCATGTCTGACTCTTTGCGATCCCATGGACTATAAATTACCAGGCTCCTCTGTCCATGGGATTTTCCAGGCAAGAGTACTGGAGTGGGTTGCCATTTATCAGCCTGCATATACAATTATGACTGTCTCTTTACATATTAGACAGCACTGTAGATCAGGGTTGTCCAATATGTTAATAAATATAATGCAAGGCACAAATGTGAATTACATAAGTAATTTTAAGTTTGCTAGAAGGCACATTAAAATGTGAAAGACAGATAATATTAATGTATCTTATTTAATCCAATACATCTAAATTACATCAATGTGTGTAATCAGTATAAATATTTTCCTACTGAATCTTTGAAATCAAGTGTGTATTTTATATTTATGGGCCATCTCAATTCATGTTAGTCATGTTGCAAATTCTCAATAGCTGCATATGGACAATGTCTACAGTTTTAGACAGCACATCTCTAGACAATTTCTTTTTTCCCTTTTCTAACAGCAATATGGTCCTAAGGACATTTTCTTAGTTTAATGGTGAATCACAGCCAGAATTACAAATCAAGCTCTATCATGTGTATTTTTTCTCATCGAAGCCACACTGCAGTTACACTGCAGTGTAATTAAAACGAGTAATATGATAAGAGACGTAATACTTCAAGTTGCCAGGTGAACAGAAAGGATTGTAGAAACTGAAGGTTAGATGTTAGTCAAATTCAACAAAAGGTGAGTCACATGTACACTGAGTGTCACTGAATGATCTTGTAAATGAACGTAGGTTAAGTTCCTGCTTGCTTCTGAAATTCTTTTGTTTTGTTTTATTTTCATTTCTTTTCATTTCATTTATTTCATTTCATTTCTTTCATTATTTTATTTTCATTTCTTTCTTTCTTTTAAAGATTCTTTATAATTTCCCTGGGACCTGAAGGACATGTACATTAATAGAACCGGCATATGTAATTCCACTTCCCAGATGACACATATTTTAGACATAACATTTTAAAAGGGAACATCAGGATGCTGAACCACAACCTATAAATACCAAATATATTTAGAAATATAAGACTGATCATGGATATTAGGAGGCTTCATCGTCCTGAGTCTCTAAATGTCTTGTAATTCAAATTGTTTCTTGAAAAGTCTCAAAATAACAATAAATAGACACCTTCAGAGATACAGACAGGTATGGAGACAGACCGATTCATATACGCATCAGTCAAGGGACACACTGGTTTGGGGTATTTATTGCTGCATAATGAACTTCTCCAAATTCCAGTTGCTTAAAATACCACTCTTCTGTTCATCTGCTCATGATTCTGAAATTTGGACAGAGCTTGGCGAGGTGTGCTTATCTCTATTCTACATGGCACCAGCTGGTGTGGATCACTGGGTGCTGGAGAAGGAAATTCCACAACGGCCTCTCACACAGCATCTGCTGTCTGTTGACCGGAAGCCCAGCTGTGGCTGCTGGCCGAGAGCCTCGGCTCTCCTTCAGGTGGCCTTTTCGTGTGGCTAGATTGGGTTCTCTCGGCGTGTTCAGACTCCCTCAATAACAGCTGACTTCCCTCACAGCCTGAGCACCAAAGAAAAGCTGCTGACCCTTCGTGAATTTCCACCCTAGACCTGGCACAGCCTTACCTTCACAGTACCCTGTTACTCAGAACTCGTCACAAGGGTAGGCCAGATACAAAGCGAGAGAACCATGCAGGGTATGAATACTGGGAACTATGGCTCACTGGGGGCCACCGAAAACACTAATTCACATGAACAAACTTGTTTCACATTTTACATTTTCAATCAATTATTTTCTGAATCTTCAAGTTCTTTAACAGCCTATTCATGCTCCGTTGTTGCAATATCTTCTCAAATATCTGAAGATATTAATAAAAATCATTTAAAGTTTTCCCTTTTTTACCTAAATAGTCTGTTTCCACCAAGGTGAGATTTTCTTCTCTTTTTTAAACTTTTTTTGAAATAGTTTTTTGTTTTGTTTTCCCAGACCTTTAACTTGCTGATCTTCCTCAAAAAGCTTGTCATCCTGGGTTTCCTTTTAGATTTATAAAAGAAAAACTAAGTCAGTTAATAGAGATGCTGGCACAGGTTTCCTCTACCATTTCTCTGATACCTGAGTTCCCAAATGAAAATGTCTGGCAGCGAGCTCTGTGTACTTGTGCAGAGTGAGGGGTAACCATACAGGTATGTCTGTGGGGAGCAGACAGGCAGGCCCATCCCTGCCTCCATCCTCATGGTAAAAATAAAGATAGGTTTACTCTAAGGTGGCCAGCACATTCCCACATCTAAGCCCTAGCCTCTCCAAGCAGATTCTCCCTCCAAGATCAGGTCTCAGGTTTCCTGTTTGGGGCATATACTGCTATTGCCAATTGCTCTGTGTGCTGGGGAACCAGTGGTAGAAAGAGAAAAAGGTGTTTAAGTAACAGACTCACCACTTCAATAGATTAATTGTCCTGATTACTACCCCATATCTCTCTTCTACTCTTGCTGTTACTGCTTAGTCATTTTAGCCATGTCCAACTCTTTGAAACCCTATGGACCCTATAGCTTGCCAGGTTCTTCTGTCCATGGGAATTCTGTAGGCAAGAATACTGGAGTGGGTAGTCGTTTCCTTCTCCAGGGGATCTTCCCAACCCAAGGATTAAATCAGGGTCTCCTGCATTGTAGACATATTCTTTACCAGCTGAGACACCAGGGAAGCCCCTCTTCTACTCTTGAAAGTGAAGTTGCTCAGTCATTTCCAACTCTTTGCGACCCCTTGGACTGTAGCCCACCAGGCTTCTCTGCCCATGGGATTTTCCAGGCAAGAGTACTGGAGTGGGTTGCCATTTCCTTCTCCAGGAGATCTTCCTGACCCAAGGATTGAACCCAGGTCTCCCACATTGCAGGCAGATGCTTTACCATCTGAGCCACCAGGGAAGTTAGCTTCTACTCTTAGTAACTGCTAATTCAGAGCTTGGACCTACTCTGAATCTCCACTTGGGAGCAGAACTTCCCTGTGTGCTGGAGTCCTCCCTGGAGAGTGTTCGGCTGGCAGCTCAGGTATTTGAGAAGATATGCATCAATGGAACATGAATAGGCTGCTGAAAAGTAGAACATTTATAAAATAATGTGATTTCTGCTATAAAAGTTTAATAGTAGGGCTGGATAATAAGGCTAAGGAAACTGTTAAGCTCATGTGTGTGTGTTAGTCCCTCAATCATGTCCAGACTCTTTGTGACCCCATGGACTGTAGCCCACCAGGCTCCTCTGTCCATGAAATTCTCCAGGCAAGAATACTGGAGTGGGTTGCCATTTCCTTCTCCAGGGGATCTTCCCAACCCAGGGATCAAACCTGGGTCTCCTGCACTGCAGACAGATTCTTTACCATCTGAGCCACCAGGCAAGCTCACAGAATTAAAGAAAAAGAATATAATCTATGAAAGACACGCAGCACCAAACCAAGTGTCCAACATCCATCCCCTCAAAATCGAATCCAATTAACGTAAAGAGGCTATAATTGGGGGAATAAAAAAAATAAATTTCTCAGAGCCAAAAGCAAACCTCTCAAATCTTCAGAATGAAATGTATTCGATTCAGAATGAAATGAATCAATTTTTATTCATGCTGAGTAGCATGAATAAAAAAAGATACACATACACCAGGACAAAATCTCACTAAGGCTGGAGACTCCTGAAAGCTGCTATAAGGAAAAAATAAAGCACACAAAAAGTAGGTAACTACAAAGGGTCAAATCTTAGACTGATTTAGACAGATGATAGACACTGTATTACCAATACGGGAAGTCAGAATACGTTCTAGCTATACCTCCAGGGTGCTGAGAAAATAGAACTTGTGACCCTACACCCACCGGCATGGCTGTCCCAAGGGAAGGATAGAGCAAGGCAGAGGATGCAGCAGAGCATCTGGGTCCTTCCCCATAGACAGAAGGTACACCTTACGGCCGCACAGGACACAGACCAGCAGCACAGCCGGAGTGCGACCTCTCTGCCTTCACACCTCCCTAAAAGTGCCCGGCTCCTGCTGTGCCCCCTGGTTCAGGTGAGCATTCCAACAGAAAAGCCCTATTTAGTGTCATTTTGTATTGAACTCTCTTCCTCTGACTTCTTTCCTGCCAGCCCACCAGGAGCAAGTAACAGCATGTTCAAGAATGTTAACTGTGAGACAGAGTGAACCCAATGTCCGTCTGCAGGTGCACCTGCCCTCCAGCGGATCTACATTTGAAGCCAGTTCCTGCTCCAGTCAGTCACCATGGGGACTAAATTCATTTCAGAACTGCAAGGAGTCAAAGAGTTTATCTCCTGCAGTCTTTTGGGGGAAAAAAATAGACTTGGCAATCCACTTGGAAAGTGAAAAATGAAGTGAAAAAGAGGAACTTAAGAAAAAAACAGATGGGAGGATCTACAATAATATGGAATTATTCCAAGGATAAAATGTAAAGCAGATAGTTCCATAGACAGTTTATAAAACAATGGACCCAATTAGAATTTGAGGTCAAAGGACTCCAAGATGACCATCTCAAAGAATGAATTTCAATTTAAAAAAATAGTATTAAAGACAAGGAAGAATTTTATTCTTTAATAAGGAAGTTACTCATTCCCCTTGACATACAAAAGAGAAAGAATTAGAAATTCTGGGAAAAACAAACAAAAGTAAGAAAATCCCATTGCAAAGATGGAGCAAACTAAATGAAATGATTTTGAACAATGGCGTAAAGTCAAAAGAGAATTAATTTGGCCCATGCACTGGAACATTCTCCTTGGAATTGCATGGTTTTAGTGACATGATTTCATTAGAATTTGGTTCTGCAGTAAGTGAAAAATATGTGGTTATTTATTATACATTGTAGTGTTACATTATGCCAATATAATGTTAATTTACATTAGTATATTTTATAGTTATAATAATTATGTTTAATATTATAATTATTATAATTAATATATTAAAATTATAATCTTATACCAATATAATATTGGTAGTGACATTTTATTTTTTGGAATCGATCTATAGACAAAACATGAGAGATATAATTATAGGTACAGAACAAAATCCAAGTGGTATAACTTTACAAAAATAATACAGTAGCATAAATGACAAAAGAAGAGGGGAAAGAGGTTGCATTATCTCTGAAGGGCCCACTTTTCCCAAGTGATGACACCCTCTTTACTGAGTCAGTTTACTGAGTCAGAAGTACATACTTGAGCAGATTGTTTAGTTCATTCTAAAATTACTTATTAAACACCCTCCACATGCTAGCATTGCTCTGGGTCCTGAGATGCAGTGCTAAGCATGTCTGTAGGGCTAACAGGCACATTTCCTGCCCTTATGGAGCTCACAAGACAATGTGGGGAAGAGTACCAATGGACGGAATTTACCATCATTGGCAGGAGGCCAATGCTGGTTGCTGATGTTGTTTAGTCACTAAGTTGTGCCCGACTCTTTGCTACCCCATGGACTGTAGTCTGACAGGCTGCTCGGTCCATGGGATCTCACAGGACAGAGAGTGTTCTGCTGGCAGCTCATATATTTGAGAAGATATTGCATCAATGGAACATGAAGTAGAATTAGAAATGGTTAAAAGTGCTTACTTTAGGCAAGTTAGACTGAGGGTTGGATAGGGCAACAGAGTTTAAGGGATTAGTTGTTCACTTACCTCTATTTGTACTGTTTGAACTTCTCCAAGTATAAGAGCTCTGTTAATAATATTAAAAAACACAAAACCCAATACTGCAGTTTTTAACCAGCAGGATCAGGCTGGCTTACACTCTACCTAATGTTGCATGGAAGACCTGATATCAGGGCTTTATGGCTCAAAATTCAGTGCAAAGAAATGCTGCAGCTGGGAACCATCTGCTTAGCATACACTGAGTACATTTTTGTTCCATAATTGTACATCTGGATACTTTAATAGCGGAATGATATGAAACAAGCTTCTATAAATACACTGAACTTCTCTTTCTGCTGCATTTATTGCTATAAATTAGCTGACTTTTAATTTTTAAAGTGTTGCTTTTTTAAAAGCACCATGGAAAACTGTTTAAGTATATACTTATCTATCTATGGAAAACAGATTTTCAAGTAATTTAACCCTTCTGATGCCAGCCATAAGGTGTAACAATGATCCTTGCAGAGCTGTATACAGAGTTCCGTTTTGCCTGCTCCCTTTCTGTCTAGCATCTTTCTCTCCCCAACCATCCATTTACTGCCAAGTGCCTCCACACTCCAGGACTCTGGGGTCGCGAGTGGTCACAGAGAGCCTGCAAGCCTGGACAGGGGTCAGCCTCAGGATGCAGTGGGGCTGAGGGAGAACTGGGACATCAGGACAGGCTGGCTCTGGGTTGGGAAGGGACTCCCAGGGCAGTAGAGGGGAGTCAGAGGTGAGCGCTGAGCGCAGGGCAGAGCTGACGGCGTCTGCTCCAAACGCAGGAGGGGGCGAGCCTGCTGCAGTGAGAGCTGGCCAGGAGTTGAGGGCAGTGAACCGAGCGGCTCCAAAGCGAAGGGCAGGAGGAACTGCAAGGCAGGGGTCTCATGAGGGAAAAAGGACAAAGTAGCCCAAGCTTTGTGGTACATGAGCCTGCCCGCGATTGCAACACATGTGTGCAGGAAAGGGGGCGCGTCCGGGGACCTGTCCCCTTGGGAGGGGCTTCAGCCACAGGTCCAGGGGCCATGCCCACCTAGAGACTCAGTGGCATTGAGTGGCCTTTCTGTTTAATGAACTCAGAATCATGATGAATCAGTAATGCAGCAGAGTAACTACTCGAGGACCGTGCCTGACCGTGTTTGCACTTCTAATCTGCTTCTGGCAACCTCTGCTGTCATCTGTCGAGTTTACCCGCTCAAGTGGCCTTTCTGCATCCATCTCCTGTCTGTCCCTAGACACAGGTCCTGGGTCACAGACCCTAGATACTGAAGAAATCCAGAGGGGGAAATGTGTCTTTTCTCCACCGTCTGAATCAGAACCACGCCTGCTTAGCCGCTTCAGTTGTGCTGTCTCTGTGCGACCCCATGGGCTGTAGTCCGCCAGGCTCCTCTGTCCATGGGATTCTCCAGGTAAGAATACTGGAGTGGGTTACCACTTCCTTCTCCAGGGGATCTTCCCAACCCAGGGATCGAACCCACATTTGCTGAGTCTCTTGCATTGCAGGCAGACTCTTTTACCACTGAGCCACCAGGGAAGTCTCAGAGTTATTTCAGAAGGAGCTGCCTTCCCTGTCGCAGTTTTGAGAACTCCATTTCTGGCCCCTGCCAACTTGGATGCTGACCCTAAGGATGCCAAACACTGTTAATTCTAGGACTGCCATCAATTCTGTCTCCTGAAGAGTCCATACCACTAGTAAACACAAGGAACCAAGAACCATTAATGGCCTTCTCTCCACCATATATTTCCTTCTACTCTGAGCACCTTGTGTGCATGCATGCTAAGCTGCTCAGTGCTGTCCAAATCTTTGTGACCCTAAGGACTGTAGCCTGCCAGGCTCCTCTGCCCATGGCATTCTCCAGACAAGAATACTGGAGTGGGTTGCCATGACTTCCTCCAGCTGAACGCTTTGGGACCCCATGTAGCAGGATGCAGCCTTGGAGGCAAATTGACATCAAGTGAAATTCCAGCTTAATCATTTTCTACTGTGAAGCCTGGAAACATTTCTTAATCTCGCTGAGCTTCCATTTAAAAAAAAAAAAATGACAATTTGAGAATATTAACAACTATTTCATTGGGTTGTACTGAGAATTAAATGAAATGATGTTCATGAAGGGCCTGATTTCGAGCCTGGCACATTGTACAGACACGTGTTCATCTTTGTTCTCAAATGCCTAGACCAAAGAAGTCACATTTTAGTTACCAAGTAAGAGGTAGGTATGGCTAAAGCAAAGGTAACCAGAGGGAGTTGGTTTGACACGATGTTGTAGTAAGTATTAAATTTAATAATATTTGTAAAGCACTTAATGAATCCTAAAGGAAATCAACCCTAAATATTCATTGGAAGGACTGATGTTGAAGCTGAAGCTTGAATACTTTGGCCACCTGATGGAAAGAGCTGACTCTTTGGAAAAGGCCCTGATGTTGGGAAATATTGAGGGCAGGAGGAGAAAGGGCAACAGAAGATGAGATGGTTGGATGGCATCACCGACTCAACAAATATGAGTTTGAGCAAGCTCTGGGAATTGGTGATGGACAGGGAAGCCTAGAGTGCTGCAGTCCATGGGGTCTCAAAGCATCAGACACGACTGAGCAACTGAACAACAGAAACTGCTTAATATAGGGCCTGGCTCTTAAGTACTATTCAATAAGTTATAGTCATAATTATTAATGAAACATACAAATTGCCAAAGTTGATTGGCCATGCCCTACATGTAGTTGACTATAGTACTTATAAAATTATAAAATTGATAGCAGAAAAAAAAAAACAGAAAAAAAATTGATAGCAGAACACAGCTTTACTGATTTCTTAGTGTCTCCTATCCCTACCAGCTCTGAACTTGTTCTCTTTCATTCTCTCATGGCACAGATATTCTGAGATCACCTGAACATGAAAAGGAATGAAGCAAGACTTCCCCAGTGTCCTAGTGGATAAGAATCTGCCTGCCAGTGCAGGGGACATGGGTTCTATTCCTGGTTTGGGAAGATGTCACATTCTGGAGAGCAACTCAGCCCATGCGCCAAAACTACTGAGCCCGTGAGCTAGAACCTGCACACCACAACTACAGAGGTCCCTGTGCCTAGAACCTGTGCTTTGCAACAAGAGAAGCCACTGCAATAAGAAGTCTGCACACTGCAATGAAGAATGACCCTAGCTCGCTGCAACTAGAGAAAGCCCACACAAAGCAATGAAGACCCAGCACAGCCAAAAAAAAAAAATTAATAAAATTATTTTTTAAGAAAAGTGAATGTAGCAGACACAGTCTGTCTCACAGGGCTCCTCAAACTCTTCACAAGGCTCACTCTTCTCAGGGTTCCCAAACCAAGAGCTCCCCAAGATTCTGTCATCATTACTGGCATCAAATGTTTGCTGGACGTGAGCTGTATGCAAGCTGACCATTCCATGAACTCCAGAAACACTTTACATGTATCAGATCTGTTTCAAGGCATGCCCTCTTCTCAGACGTGAGGTCTCAAGGAGGCCCCATTCTCCTCAATGTATTAATAAACATGCTAGGACCCATGAAAGGGGCTGTTCACTGTGCCAGGCCTTGCATCAGGCAGTTTATACACATTCTGTCATTTAATGCTCATGTACTGCCAGGTAGCTAACATTACCTCCAATTTACAGATGAGCTAACTGAGGTCGGAGAGGGTAACTTGCCCAAGGTCACACAGAGTCAACGGGAAACAAGTGCCATTAAACTAATATGTCAGGGAGGCACCTGACAGCTGACACAATGCCTGGACATATGGTTGTTGACAACTCCCTCCTCTTTCACCCCGTATGCCAGGCTGTCCCTTCCTCCTTGGTGGCTGAAAGAAATAAGAGAATATACTTGAATGCAGCAAGATTGTTGCAAATAAATTGCTCTAAACCAAATTCACTGTGTTCTGTGCTAGACTGAATGGCTGAAACCTACAGTTTGGTCTGACCAAATTACAAGTATGGTTTCCTTCCACTTCCAGTGCATTAAGAAAACTAAAGGGAAGCCTCTGTGCCAGGTCACTCTTGAAAGATTTCTGAAATTGTACCTGCTTGCTCTCTCATCCCACTGTACTGTATGTCAGTACCATGTCAAAAAAGCAGAAGTTGCCTTAGTCAATATGGAACAGAAATATCTGGCAGGTATGCTATCACTCACATGGAAATTCTCTCCATCATAAAACCCAAGTCTAAGAGTTCTTGCAAGAAATCTCAGTCCTGTTCCTCCTAAGTAAGCCAGTCTACTTCTGACCATCCTCCAGTCTTTCTGGAAAACAGAGACACATGGCACCATCTTGTTTCTTGCCAAGATAATGCCAGGACCTACTGATAATATCAGCTTTCTCTATGACAGACAGGTGGATTTCTGCTGTCCTTCCTGGAGAAAGGGAGCAAAGGGGCATACCTGTGGAACACAGAGGACTTTGGGCAGAATCACAAAGCCAAGAAAGTAGAGCCAAAAGCTGAGAATCCTCTTTTTGGTGTGTGTGTGTGTGTGGGAGGGAGATGGTGGGTGCTGGACAGTGACCAACAGTATTCTTAATTTGAGAAAGACTGTAACACTTTCTCAAAGACCTGTGTGTTTGGGGTCAAGTGTGATAAACTGGGGATTTCCCCAGTGGCTCAGTGGTAAAGAATCCACCTACAATACAGAATCGGCAGGAGACAAGGGTTCAATTCTTGGGTCAGGAAGATCCCCTGGAGGAGGGTATGGAACCCACTCCAGTATTCTTGCCTGGAGAATCCCATGAACCGAGGAGCCTGGTGGGCTACAGCCCCTGGGGTCACAAAGAGTCAGACACGACTGAAGTGACTTAGCAGGGCACGACCCATGATAAACTGAGCATCAAAGACTGTGGAAAGGGACCTGACTATTTGGTTTGTTCCATTACCAATGATTCCCTCACTCATTCATTTCTCATCTATTCATTTACTTACTTATTCTACAACCATGACTGACTACCTACCATGTCAATACCTAGGAAGAAGACAGGGAAAAACCCAAGAAGATGATTATAATTTCAATGCTTTGTGGTGAGAGCTAAAGAGTTTACCTTCTAGATGTTTTTACTGCATTTTCTGTCTTCTAAACACCCTGGCAATTGTCTGATTTCTTATAATTTGTCTGAGCTTTACTCATCCACTATCCAGAGCACCATGTAAAAAATGATAATAAGAGATAACATTGATTGAGTGCCTTTTGTATGTCAGGCAATGTTCTAAGCATTTTCTTATTTATATATCATAATAGTTTGATGAGATAGGTGCTATTAATATGCTCATTTTCTCATAAGAAAGCCAAGGCATTGTGCAATGGTCATACTACTAATATAAAGAAGAGCTTAGTTTTGGAAGCAGGCAGTGTAGCTACAAAGCCCCATTCTTAGCCATTGCACTATCAGTATAATGGATGAACTATTTGACCTGAGAGAAAATTTTAAATGTATAGTTTTCTTTGTTGACTTGAATGATATAATTTTATACATCTTAGAGTTGTTGCTAGTGGAAACTCTTGAAAGCCTATTCAGTACTAACCTCAGTCATTAATAGCCACTCTTGAAACAAGGCTGTGACTAGTTCCCCAGCAGCAGGGAAGCAACAGAAGAGGTGAAGACAGAATCCTCTAACCAGGGGATGCTGGATACTCTGAGCAGAAAAGAGACTATGAGGAACGAGGGCTCAGCCAGGGGCAGGGAGCTGGGATCAGCTACTATGGAGGAGATAAAAGAGTGCGCTGGGGACGTGTAGGCTTGGAGAAAATGAGAAGACTGGTAAACAGGTGACTGGGTCTTAAGCTGAAGGTGAGAGAAACAAAAAGGAAGCCTCTCAAAGCTGTACAGGTTTGCAAGGGAGGGGGGCAATGGGTGAGAACACATAGGTTTGTTTCTAAAGTGCTTCTGTGTACTAAATATGCTTTCACATGGTTTTACTGTGAATGACATCACACTTTAAAGATCTGCATAGAAAGTAAAGGAGGACCATCTTCTGAGCATCCTCACTAAGGACAGGACATGCACTGGATGCTGCATCTACAGCCTCTCTCATGACCCTGGAGTCTTACGAGGCAGTTCTCACTAGGTATAAACACAAGGGAGGCACTGAAACCCAGTGAGACTGTCAGAGTCATACAGCTGGTAAACCAGTGTCTAGCATACAGTCTTCAATGACTGTTTATTGAGCCATGAATAAATGAGTATATAAGTAAAATGATAAAGCAAGCAAGCAGGCAGGCCCATCCAGCCCCAAAGTTCATGCACTTGTTGGTTTTAAATTGTGAGCCACACCCTCAGATTGAGAGAAAATAATAGCAAATGAAGAAACAGACAAAGGATTAATCTCAAAAATATACAAGCAACTCCTGAAGTTCAATTCCAGAAAAATAAATGACCCAATCAAAAAATGGGCCAAAGAACTAAACAGACATTTCTCCAAAGAAGACATACAGATGGCTAACAAACATATGAAAAGATGCTCAACATCACTCATTATCAGAGAAATGCAAATCCAAACCACAATAAGGTACCATTACACGCCAGTCAGGATGGCTGCTATCCAAAAGTCTACAAGCAATAAATGCTGGAGAGGGTGTGGAGAAAAGGGAACCCTCTTACACTGTTGGTGGGAATGCAAACTAGTACAGCCACTATGGAGAACAGTGTGGAGATTTCTTAAAAAACTGGAAATAGAACTGCCATATGACCCAGCAATCCCACTTCTGGGCATACACACCGAGGAAACCAGATCTGAAAGAGACACGTGCACCCCAATGTTCATTGCAGCACTGTTTATAATAGCCAGGACATGGAAACAACCTAGATGCCCATCAGCAGATGAATGGATAAGGAAGCTGTGCTACATATACACCATGGAATATTACTCAGCTGTTAAAAAGAATTCATTTGAATCAGTCCTAATGAGATGGATGAAACTGGAGCCCATTATACAGAATGAAGTAAGCCAGAAAGATAAAGAACTTTACAGCATACTAACACATATATATGGAATTTAGAAAGATGGTAATGATAACCCTATATGCAAAACAGAAAAAGAGATACAGAAGTACAGAACAGACTTTTGAACCCTGTGGGAGAAGATGAGGGTGAGATGTTTCGAAAGAACAGCATGTATATTATCTATGGTGAAACAGATCACCAGCCCAGGTGGGATGCATGAGACAAGTGCTCGGGCCTGGTGCACTGGGAAGACCCAGAGGAATCGGGTGGAGAGGGAGGTGGGAGGGGGGATCGGGATGGGGAATGCGTGTAACTCTATGGCTGATTCAAATCAATGTATGACAAAACCCACTGAAATGTTGTGAAGTAATTAGCCTCCAACTAATAAAATAAATAAATAAATAAATAAATTGCGAGCCACAGAGCCCTGGGCTAAGGTGAGGAGGAATTTTTGCCTGGAGAGTGGCGTTCCTGGTCTACTATTCCTGCTTTGACAAGAGCATCTCTGCTTCCAAGTGTGCTAGGTATTGAGTTAGGTTTTTTTTTTTTTTTTTTGTATTGAGTTTTACATATAATTTTATTTGAAGAAAAGGGTCTTCTACAAAGTGCTTCATAACTCCTGCCCTGTACCATGCTGCCTCCTAAGCATATATAAAATCTATACATGAGTTCAGTTTAATAAAGATGTATATTAACATAGAGTGGAAACTTAAACTCATTTCTGAATCCCAGTAACAGCCTCCTTTCCTGGTAAGTCTTATGAGGCCAGCTGTCTACAATATCCAGCATACTGAAGAGGCAGTTGACGATGGATGAACCACCCTCCAGGTCATTACGGCCGGCAGTCCACACCACAACTCCAGCTGCCAAGGTTTAATCCTAGTTCTGCCATAATCTATTTGTGGGATTTGGGGTAAGTGATTTGACCCCTCTGTGCTTTAGTTTCATCTGTAAAATATGGTAGCTATCTTGTAGGGTGAAAGTGAAACTTGCTCAGTCAAGTCCAACTCCTTGCAACCCCATGGACTACACAGTCCATGGAATTCTCCAGGCCAGAATACTGGAGTGGGTAGCCTTTCCCTTCTCCAGAGGATCTTCCCAACCCAGGGATAGAACTCAGGTCTCCCACATTGCAGGTGGATTCTTTATCAGCTGAACCGTAGGAAAGCCCAAGAATACCAGAGTGGGTATACTATCCCTTCTACAGCAGATCTTCCTGACTCAGGAATCGAACCGGGGTCTCCTGCATTCCAAGCGGATTCTTTACCAACTGAGCTATCCTGTAGGGTGGACATGTTTTGTGTTACATCTGTGAATGTGCTCACTGTAAACAAATGCACTTAGTTGCCTTAACTACTCATACTTGCTGATACAGGTTTCCAACTTGGAGAGGCCTTCCCATGTTTCATTTGCACAAATTCCAACCAACCAAAGGTACCAATACTCCTTCTCCTCAGCAATTTGACTTTCCTGGGGTCACCAGGGTAACATAATAAGAGACACATCAGTCTGGCCTGACATATGTCAGGAGAATTTGCAGGCTTACCTTGACAGCTACTACTTCTTGGGAATAGGTGTGTGCTGCTGTCTGGGGTCCTGCTGTCTGGGGTCCACTACAGTCTCAAAGTGGTTTTTTTGGGAGGAAGCAGGAATAAATAACAATTGTATATATTTAAAGTGTATAACATGATGTTTTGGCATATGTATGAACTGTGAAATAATTACCACAATTAAATTAACTAACATATCCATCACTTCTCATGGTTACCTTTTTTATATATGTTGAGAACGCTAGAGATTTATTCTTTTAGCAAATTTCAGGCATACAGTATATTCTTATTCACTATAGTCACCATGCTATACATTAGGTCTCCAGAACTTACCCATTCTATAACTAAAATTTTATACTGTTTGATCAATATCTCCCCTATCCCCAATCTCCCAGACTCTTGTAAAGTAGTGAAAGTGTTAGTCGCTCAGTCATTTCTGACTCTTTGTAACCCCATGGAATTCAACCCACCAGGCTCTTCTGTCCATGGAATTCTCCAGGCAAGAATACTGGAGTGGGTAGCTATTCTCTGTTACTGTGCATCTGACTCTTTTTAGAATCCCAGATGTAAGTGAGATCATGTGTTATTTGTCTTTCTGTGTCTGGCTTATTTCACTTAACATAATGTCCTCCATGTCTCACAGTGGCTTTCAATCACATATTAATAGTAAGTAATATCTGTTAGTTAAAGTGACATTGTCTGCTGAAACAGGTAAGCCCCCAGTCCCAGTAGCATAACATATTAGAAGTTTATTTCTCATCCTTGCAGAGTCTCATTGGTGCCTAGGGGTAGGGGTGAGATGTGGTAAGGGGGTCTATTCTACACAGTCATCCAAGGATCTGCATTGATAAAGAACACCATCCTCAACATAGAGTTTACATCATGGCCTGGGCTCAGCATTTAGCCTCCAGGTGGTATACAGGAAGTGAGAGTGAAGAAGGAATTCATAGGGCCTGGACTCCATCACAGGCCTGTCCATGCTGATCATGCTCGGCCGCCTCTCCAATGGACTCTGAACTCTCTGCTTAGTGCCTGTGGGAATGACAATGGAAGGATAAGACCCCCTCCAGACAGGGGAACCTTGAAGATCATATCCAGGTTACTCCTCACCTAAGAGAACACATACACTAATCACTCCTGCCTCTGGACAGTATCTATCAGAATGTAACCACTGGTTTATCAGTTATTAACTGGTTGGAATGTAGCCACGGGCTTATTGATTATTAACTGCTTGAACACATAACTCATGAATGATGGGGTTACTGTGATTGTATTTACCAAATTCTCAAGGAATTTAGGGTGGTGGGTTCGGACACGTACACACAGATTTTCACAAATGCTGGTCAGGGTCCTTGGCTAAGAGGAGACTCTGCCTTGGGCCTGCCGGTGTAATAAACTGCACTCCACTATCTGCATTGTCCTTCTGAGTGAGTTTGTTTCCTGGAAAGCATGGCTATAGCAAGATAACAAAGGACTGCATGGTGGGTTTTATGAACCAGACTTCAAAGCGATGTTTATCACTTCCAATGGCATGCCATCAACTAACACTCAGCCACAAATCCAGTCCTGAGGACAAAAGTAGCTGTGAGGTGTTGTTCTTTTGTGTACTCATTGGAAAATGACCAGACAGTTTTTGCCAAAAAGTATTTTTCTATTGTTATGCAGTTCACACACACATGCACACAAACACACATACATATGCACAGATTTAAAACAAATATAAAACAAGATTCTCATCAAATAATGCTCTGTGTGCAATACAGTCTGATAGCTTCTATCTTATTTTAAAATGTTGTCATGACCCATTAAATTGATATTATTGCTGACTAATAGATCTTGACGTACAGTGTGGAAAAACACCATAATTTTTTCAGAGAAAAGCCACTCTAAGGCATAACTGTTACTACTAACCTTAGACACTGAGATGTCATCAGTGGGGGAGAAAACCTCCTCTATGGAAATCATTCTCAAACAATTGCAGTTTTCAAGAAATAAGCCATACAGTTCAACTACAGTTAAAGTAGTAAAATAAGAATGTAAAGAAATTTAAGTGAAATATAAGTATTCATACAAAACTAGGAAGACTTGAGTCCAGTGTGGACAATCAAGGTCTTGCTGGCAAATGAGAAAAATTCTGTAAGGGTTTGAGGTAGACCAAATAAATAGCATTATTTTTTCCATGTTAATTTGGAACCACTGAGCAGTAGAGAAGGCAGATAGGCAGTCAAATGCTGGCTTTGCTACCCATGAAATCAATATGGAAAATGTGACTTCCTAATATTAAACTCAAACAGGACTCCCCTGCCCAGCCACAAGCAGCGGTGAACAACTGAAAGCCTCCCAAGTGGGGCTTGCCCCTGAAAACTTGCAGCATAAAGGAGCAAACCAGGATGCTGGATTAACCTCTGGAAGGAAGCAGGTATTACTGACCACATGTGCCTGACTCCCTGGGGGAATCTGAATTGGGGGGTAGGGTAGGGCATGATGGTGCCACCGCCCCCCAGATGAACAAAAGAAGCTAGGAGAGAGGCACTTCCCCCCATGTACACCACAAGGCAGAGATGTCAACATCAACGGAATCCAATCAAAGTGCTATACATATTTCCTGGTTTTTATTTTCTACAGAGATATGTTTGCAATTTCATAAACAAGTGGAGCCATGACTATTTCAAAATTGATATTTCTGATCCCACAGATGTCTGTAGCTCTATGCTGTTTCTGAGAATGGGACATATTATATTCCTCAAAAAAGACAAGTAAGATACATGCCACCTCCCCTTCTCTGACCTAGGGGCTACATTTTGCCTTCCTCTTAGTCAGGATTCCTGACCATATACTGGCTTACAATGTTATCCCATGATTTTTGTTAACCCAAGAAATTCGTTGGATAGTAACTGGAGATATGGTGCTTAATCTCATTCAACTCTTTGTCTCTAAATGTGCCCAGAATGGGATTTTGTACATAGTAGGTTCTGAAATGCAACTTGGGACTCAGTGAAGGTCTTTTTCCTAGAAACAAGAAATGGAGAGGAGATCGGGGAACAGTGCAGGAAGACTCATCCCACCTGGGTTGGCCCTGCAGGGCCCTGCTCAGGTTCATTAGGGAGCAAGCAAAAAGCTTGTTATGTAGCAGGTAATTCTTTAGGCCAGAGAGAAACAACCTCGCATTGTTTATATTCCAAAAAGACCTTGCTGGGCAGGGAACAGATCCCAAGGGCCGTGGGGCTGTGACAAGTGACCCTTTCCAAACGACTTTCCTGGCTCAGTATTAGGGAGTTCAGTTTATAAAGCTGATTGAAGAGGGGTTTTGTTTGTTGGTTTTGTTTTAAAAACTGGGTCCGGGGTTTACCTAGACGGCAGGTAAAGCTATTCTCAACAAACCTGAATGCAAATGGAGGCCTGGGTCTGAATTTACTCACAAGTCAAGCGATACAGACCAGTCACCCGTGACTGAGTGCTCACCACCTCTCCCACATCTCCACCCACCAGGGGACTTTTGTTTTGCCAGTTTGCTCCTGGGACCTCATTATTCACATCAGAATGATGGAAAACCAGAGAAGTAGATGGGACTTAGATCTTCACGTCTGCACTGGCAGAGAGTTACGGGGAAGGGAGGAGATGGAGGAAGCAGCAAAAAGGAAAAGGGAAAAAGAAGCATGTGTGAGTTGATGAGCTTGGGAGACTTCATAATAAGAGAGACGGGAGAGTTTGAGAGATTCTGTCACACTGGAGGGATACTGAGTGAGAGGGAAGGAGGAAGGGAGACAAAAGTTGTTTTCTTTTTTTCTTGAACACTTTATTTCATTAAGACAGTGCGTAAAGCTTACCTTCTCTTTTTAAAAACTTTCATTTATTTATTTTTATTTTTGGCTGTATTGGGCCTTCCTTGTGGCTTGCAGGCTTTTTCCTCCAGCTGCTGGGAGCAGGGCTGCTCTTTGCTGCAGGACGCAGAGGGGCTCTCGCTGTCTTGGCCTCTCCTGTCACAGAGCATAGGGTCTAGGCTCACGCGCTTAGCTGGCTCCATGGCACGTGGAATCTTCCTGGACCAGAGATTGAAGCCGCGTCCCCTGCATTGGCAGGCAGATTCTTATCCACTGTGCCACTAGGGAAGCCCAGTAAAGCCTACACTCCGAACTAATTTTGAGATCCCAGACTTCTGTTTTCTTAGGTATGACTCCTTCAAGGAGAGGTGGTTAAGATACAAGAATGCTGAAGAGGGAGGAGGAGGAGGATCTGGATTCAGTCCAAGACAAAAGACGTGACACTGTCCTCAATAAATAGCTGTTAAAGGAAATATTTCTCTAACTAGAAATTACATTTTGAGCAGAGATGATATACATTTCTTTCTCCTCTTCATCTCAAGCTTCCTGAGGCCTTAGCTCTAGAGAAAAAGTCTCAACCAACAGCATTCATGCCCCTCTGGGGTGTTAAGTGACCCTCAAGCTGGGCCTCTTATGCTGACACTTTGAGCAATTTCTTGTCCTTTTCTCACAAGTGGTAGCTTATATTCCAAGTCTTACGAAAGGAGGCAATCACACTACCATGGAAAGAAAGAGAAAAAAAAAAAGAACACAGAAAGTCTGTACGTTAGGAATACTTTGTATGGAAATGGCAGAAATCCATCTTCAAACAGGGTAAGCCCCAAAGACAGTTTACTTGATTGGGGTGCATGTATCTTTTTGAATTATGGTTTTATCAAAGTATATGCTTTGCTGGGTCACATGGTTGTTCTATTTTTTTAGTTTTTTAAGGAACCTCCATACTGTTCTCCATAGTGGCTGTATCAATATACACTCTTACCAACAGTGTGAGAGGGTTCCTTTTTCCACCACACCCTCTCCAGGATTTATTACCTATAGATTTTTTGATGATGGCCATTCTGACCAGCATGAGGTGATACCTCCTTATAGTTGTGATTCACATTTCTCTAATAATTAGCGATGTTGAGAATCTTTATCATGTATTTGTTGACCATCTGCATCTTTGGAGAAATGTCTATTTAGGCCTTCCACTTATTTTTTGACTGGGTTGTTTGCTTTCTTTGATATTGAGCTGCATGAGCTGTTTGTATATTTTGGAGATTAATCTTTTGTCAATTGCTTCATTTGTAATTATTTTCTTTCATTCTGAGATTTGTTTTTTCATCTTGCTTATGGTTTCCTTTACTATGTAAAAGCTTTTAAGTTTGATTAAGCCCCATTTATTTATTTGCTTTTATTTTCATTACTTAGGAGGTGGGTCAAGAAAGAACCTGCTGTGATTTATGGATAGAGCATTCTACCTATGTTTTCCTCTAAGAGTTTTATAGCATCCAGCCTTACATTTAGTTCTTTAATCCATTTTGAGTTTATTTTTGTGTTTGATGTTAGGAAGTGTTCTGATGAAGGTTAAAGATGACAGTGAAAAAGCTGGCTTAAAACTGAACATTCAAAAAGCTGAGATAATGGCATCTGGTCCCATTACTTCACAGCAAATAGATGGGTAAACAATGGAAACAGTGACAGACTTTATTTTCTTGGGCTCCAAAATCACTGCAGATGGTGACTGCAGCCATGAAATTAAAAGATGCTTGCTCCTTGGGAAAAATAGCCATGACCAACCTAGACAGTATATTAAAAAGCAGAGACGTTACTCTGCCAACGAAGGTCCATCTAGTCAAAGCTATGGTTTTTCCAGTAGTCATGTATAGATGTGAGAGTTGGACTATAAAGAAGACTGAGCACTGAAGAATTGATGCTATTGAACTGTGGTGTTGGAGAAGGTTCTTGAGAGTCACTTGGACTGCAAGGAGATCAAACCAGTGAATCCTAAAGGAGATCAGTCTTGAAGGGTTAGGGTTAGAAGGTTAGAAGGTTAGAAGGGTTAGGGTTAGGTTGGAAGGACTGATGCTGAAACTGAAGCTCCAATACTTTGGCCACCTGATGCAAAGAGCTGACTCATTAGAAAAGTCCCTGATGTTGGGAAAGATTGAAGGCAGGAGGAGAAGGAGACGACAGAGGATGAAATGGTTCGATGGCATCACTGACTCAATGGACAAGAGTTTGAGCAAGCTCCGGGAGTTGGTGATGGATAGGGAAGCCTGGTGTGCTGCAGTCCATGGGGTCGCAAAGAGTCAGACATAATTGAGCAACTGAACAACAACAAAGTGTCCTAATTTCATTTTTTTACATGCAGCTGTCCAATTTTCCCAGCACTACTTATTGAAGAGGCTGTCCTTTGTCCATTGTACATTCTTGCCTCTTTTGTCATAGATTAGGTGAACATAGGTGCATGGGATATCTCTGGGCTTTCTGTCCTGTGTCATTGATCTATGTTTCTATATTTCTAGTTTGATCTATGCTGCTAGTACCACACTGTAGCTTTGTAGTATAGTTGGACACCAGGGAGTCTGATTCTTCTAGCTCCATTTTTTCTTTCTCAAGATTGCTTTGGCTGTTCAGGGTCTTTTATATTTCCACATAAATATTAAAAATTTTTGTTCTAGTTCTGTGAAAAATGCCATAGGTAATTTGATAGGGATTGCACTGAATCTGTAGATTGCCTTGGGTAGGATAGTCATTTTGACAACATTAATTTTCCCAGTCCAAGAACATGGTGTTTCTTATCTGTTTGTGTCATCTCTGACTTCTTTCACATCAGTATCTTACAGTTTTTCAGAGTAGAGATCTATTGTTTCCTCAGGTAGGTTTATTCCTAGGCATTTTATTCTTTTTGATGCAATGATTAATAGTACTGTTTCCTTAATTTCTCTTTCTGATCTTTCAGGAAATTAGGATGTTAATTGGAATACCCAGGGTAACCACTAAAAAAATAACAAGAATATAAAAAAAGAAACGAGAAAGATCAAAACAGCACACAAGAAAAAAATTTTAAAAAAGAATTTAGAGGTTCACTAGCTAATTCTGCCAAAAGGTACAAGAATTGACTTACATAGGAATTTGATATGTAGCCCATTGGCAAGATGAAGCTTCTCAGAACAAAAATTCAGCCCACATAAGACTTTTAGGGAAAAATGTAATTTAAATAAATGTTAAGCATTATCTAAATCATATGTGTGACCCAGGAGTTTGATATGGTCTGAGCACATTTTCCATTGTTTCTGTATGAAACATGTCTAGTGCCATATGGCAGGCTAGCATTAGAGTGATTATGGAATACTCATACCATGCTGTTAATGGCTTTACTGCCCACAAGGGCTGCTGTGGTCAAATATGTTTGGAAATGCTGGGTTAAATAGAGTTCAAGAAATATCCTTACTGAGGGACTCCTCAGAACCTGTAGCACATTGCAAGTACGCTGAGCCCTCAGGAGGTGGTGATAGCTTGAATATTTCCCAAACTCTTTGGTCATGAAAAGAATCTCTTGTTTTGGAGACTGGAGTTTCAGGGCAGATCCTTTAGGGAATGGTGCAGGAAGGAGTTAAGCATGATACAGAGATTTTTCTATACCTCACTTTCTTTATGACCATAGTTGGGGTGACAGCATCTAGGATCACTAAGTGATAACCTGAGTGACATACTTAGCTAAGTCCTACCACATGGCAGGCACTCGCTATTTCTCAGATTTTATTATAATGTCAAAGAATAGTTGGATATAGTGCCAAAGAATAATTCAGTAGGCTTTTTATCTGCTTAATGCAAAACAGGGGGGCACAAAATTAGAAGTCAGATAGACCAAAACTCAAATATGAGTTCATTGCTCACCACAAATTATGAATGTTAACAAATTCTACAAACTACCTTTATAACAACACATATATTAGTGTTTAATTGAATCAAAGAGACCAATAACCTGGACAAGATGACAGAAAATTGACCATCACAGTCTACTCTTATAAATTTGTATGTCCCTATACATATCTTAAATCACACTTAGTCTCCAAGTAAAGACAAAGACATAATTTCACATGATACAGCTATCCTGTGTACAACCAAAAATATGCTAATCCATTTCCTGAAAAGGCTGCAGATCCTTGACTCTTCACCCTTGACATCCTGTGATGTAAACTTAACTAATACATCTTATGTTAGATGATAAGGAGATAAGACTTTGAGCAGTTCATTTAACTTCTCTGATATCATTTATAAATGGGTTTGTAATATTTCAGTTCAATCACTCAGTCGTGTCCGACTTTTTGCCACCCATGGACTACAGCACGCCAGGCCTCCCTGTCCATCACCAATTCCTGGAGTTTACTCAAACTCATGTCCATTGAGTCAGCAATGCCATTCAATCATCTCATCCTCTGTCATCCCCTTCCCTCGCCTTCGATCTTTCCCAGCATCAGGGTCTTTTTCAATGAGTCAGTTCTTTGCATCAGGTGGCCAAAATATTGGAGTTTCGGCTTCAGTATCAGTCCTTCCAATGAATATTCAAGACTGATTTCCTTTAGGATGGACTAGTTGGATCTCCTTGCAGTCCAAGTGACTCTCAAAAGTCTTCAAAACCACAGTTCAAAAGCATCAATTCTTCAGTGCTCAACTTTCTTTATAGTCCAACTCTCATATCCACACATGACTACTGGAAAAACCATAGCTATGATTCGATGGACCTTTGTCAACAAAGTAATATCTCTGCTTTTTAATATGCTCTCTAGGTTGGTCATAACTTTCCTTCCAAGAAGCAAGCATCTTTTAATTTCATGACTGCAGTCACCATCTGCAGTGATTTTGGAGCCCAAGAAAATAAAGTCTGTCACTGTTTCCCCATCTATTTGTCATGAAGTGATGGGACCAGATGCCATGATCTTAGTTTTCTGAGTGTTGAGTTTTATGCCAACTTTTTCACTCTCCTCTTTCACTTTCATCAAGAGGCTCTTTAGTTCTTCTCTACTTTCTGCCCTAAGGGTGGTGTCATTTGCATATCTGAGGTTATTGATATTTCTCCCAGAAATCTTGATTCCAGCTTGTGCTTCATCCAGCCCAGCATTTCTCATGAGGTACTCTGTATATAAGTTAAATAAGCAGGGTGACAATATACAGCCTTGACATACTCCTTTCCCGATTTGGAACCAGCCGGTTGTTCCTCGTCCAATTCTAACCGTTGCTTCTTGATCTGCATACAGATTTCTCAGGAGGCAGGTCAAGTGTTCTGGTATTCCCATCTCTCTCAGAATTTTCCACAGTTTGTTGTGATCCACACAGTCAAAGGCTTTGGCATAGTCAATAAAGTAGAAGTAGATATTTTTCTGGAACTCTCTTGCCTTTTCAATGATCCAATGGATGTTGGCAATTTGATCTCTGGTTTCTCTGCCTTTTCTAAATCCAGCTTGAACATCTGTAAGTTCACGGTTCACGTACTATTGAAGCCTGACTTGGAGAATTTTGAGCATTACTTTGCTAGTGTGTGAGAAGAATGCAATTATGCAGTAGTTTGAGCATTCTTTGGGATTGCCTTTCTTTTGGATTGGAATGAAAACTGACCTTTTCCAGTCCCGTGACCACTGCTGTGTCTTCCAGATTTGCTGGCATATTGAGTGAAGCACTTTCACAGCATCATCTTTTACAATTTGAAATGGCTCAACTAGAACTCCATCACCTTCACTAGCTTTGTTCATAGTGATGCTTCCTAAGGCCCACCTGACTTCGCATTCCAGGATGTCTGGTTCTAGGTGAGTGATCAGACCATCATGATTATCTGAGCCATGAAGATCTTTTTTGTATAGTTCTTCCATGTATTCTTGCCACCTCTTCTTAATATCTTCTGCTTCTGTTAGGTCCATACCATTTTTTTTAATACTTCTACAGGTTTACTTACTCATTCATTCAGAAATCATTTGTATCAATCAATATAAACTGTGTAGTATACAGTATTAAACTAGATTCAGTCTTTGCTCTTGACTAGCGGACAAGGCAATGAGATGAGGTCTAGCAAGACTTTAGTTACAGGACCTGGAACAGAGTGATGCTTGAGAAACCTTAATTGACTTTCCTCATCTTCCTGGAATGGAGAAGGCGCAGCTCTCAGAAAAACCACAGTCGTAGCCTGCGTCCTTTCACTCCACTCAAAGGGACCATCCAAGCTGCAGTACAAACTACCCCAGAAAACTTCTTCCAGATTCAAAACAAACCACCATGCCAGGGAATTTGGAGAAGCTAAGAGAGTTTCTACATTTCTTTAGATGGGTGCAGTGTTTTAAGGACAATGCAGTAAGAAGACTCAGGGGCTCCTCTTAAGCCCCAGTATCCATGGCAACCAGACATTACACAAGTTTTGATCAAAACAGAATCATCAACTCAAGTATGAGGAGACACTTAGCAAGTTAAAATCTAGTTTTATAATATTTGCAACCACTAACATTATCCAGAAAACTTAGTCTAAAGTAAACATTCAACAGCTTCACATAGAATGATGCCATATTGACTTATAACAATAGACTTCAGGTCACTGAAGAATCACAAAATTTACTTTTCTAGAAATGGTGACTGCTTGATCATTGAATTACCAGAAGGCAATATACCCATAATATTTTGGAAAATTGATTTTCCCTCTCTAGTATTTCATTTATAGACACAAGGGCATAAAGAGTCAAATTTCTGTCACCATAAAACTACTTACTTTCCACTGCTTCCTTTCTATAAACCACAAAACACAGGTGGACCTTCCAACTCTTATGTGCATTTTCTCAAATATTTTTAATGTAGGACAAAGACATAAAAACTAAAACAAATCTAGAAAGGTGTATATTTTCTTTAACCTATGAAATATAAATTGATCCAATTTCATTGTTTACATATTGTGTGCTAAGAGAGATTGTGCCTAAGAGAAAAAGTTTACCAACCACACCTGCCAAGCCACATGGTTAATAAAGCTGCAGGGAATAAGAAAGATGAGCAAGATGAGAGTTTCAGGCACAAGTTACCTAGTCACAAGTGAGAGGTGAATGAGCGTGGAAAATATTTTTTTAAATGGTGAAAATCCACAAGCCTAAATATCACATATATATGAAACACAACTGTGACTATCCACAACAATGCTGAGGTTTCCCAGAATGTTTCCAAGTATGTTTCTTTGTAAAAATGAATCATAGGAGAGAAACTTTCTTACCAAAGAAAATCACTGGTTCATTTTATGAGTACTTACTGTCTACTAAGCACTAGGCACTGCAGTTACATCTGTGAAAGCAACAGGCACATTCTCTACTGGTCCAGGGGCTTTAGTCTAATTGGAAACATGGAGGCCAGCAGGCAATTCCAGGAGAGTGTGGCATCCTGACAGAGGTGGCCCAGGGGCCGTGAGAGTATCAGGAAGGACACCTGATCCAGACATAGGCCTCCTTGAATGTGGACCTCTCCAAACTGAGACCTGAAAAGGAAGGCATCCGCTAAGGGAAGGTATTAAGAGTGTGGAGGATCCAGGAGAGGTCTTAGGTGAAAGAGGAAAGCATGTACACAGGCCTAGGGCAAAAGTGATCACAGAATGTTCAACGTATTAAGGATAGTTCCTTTTAGCCGGACTTTGGGGCCTTGTCTCTTTCTCTCACCAGAGAGGCTAAGATTTTGGTTACAGTTCAGTGGTTGACACCAACATCAGCTCATGTCTTGTAAATGGTGGGATACAGGAAACGGAGGAGGGATGCAGTTAGGCTGAGTCATGTTCTCAGCAGCCATGGATAGGCATGGACCATATGTATTATAATACACTGGATCATGTGTATTATAACCACGCAAAACTGTCCCAGTCTAAAAGAACATATACAGTGTTTCAAGGTTCCCTCTGAGAGGAGCTACTGAGAGGCTTTGCCTGTTCAGACATACTTTCAGTTTTAAACACACTAGACTGGCAGGATGGGACATTCCAAGGAAGGCTACTGAGAAGTAAACTACGAGGAAAGCACTGTCCATGGACTCAGAAAACCTGGATACTACAGGTAGTCTCAGGCCCCTGTGAACCATCAGATCTGATATAGAGCTCTCATGCACTCACTCACTCACTCAGTTAGAGCCACTTCTGTGCACCATAAACTGGGCTAGGGGCCAGTAACAGAAGGACACAGTAAAGTCCTCATCCTCAGGGGACGTAGAATCGAAATGGGGAGGCAAGCAAATCTTCAGAAGCTTATAGTCCCTTGTAATGAATGCAATACTAAAGAGAAGTGCAGAAAGCCATGGAGTCTATCCCAGGGAGGGCTATCCCAGGCTTTCTCGAGATGATAACACCTGAGTGGAGCCCCAAAGGATACGGAGCTGAGTGAAGAAGTGGGGACAGGTCGTTCCTGGCAGGGGCTGTAGGACTTGCAGGCCCAGAGCAGTGGCACATTCAGAGAACAACAAGCAGTCCAGCACGGCAGGCATGCAGGTGAGGCTGGGACTGGGAGGGAGAGGGCTTGAGAGTCGTCAGTGGCCATGAAGGACCTGCATGTCATGGTAAAGTGTTTGCAGGAAGTTGTAGAGGAGTCCAGGACAACTCTGGGACTGCAGCCCTGTGGCTTGGGTGACTAAAGTCACAGTCTCATCAAACAGCATGCAAAGGCAGATTGAATGGGGGAGCTAAGAATGGTTGGGCCATATTGAATGTAAGGTGTCTGTGGGAAATCCAAGTAAAATACTCTTGGATTTTAACTGTTTTAACTATGGAGAGGAGGAAAACGGAAAAGGGAGAGAGAAGGAAAGATCACATATACACATAAATATACATACACATTCACACATACACAGGTCAGGACTGAAAAGAGAGATTAGGAACTACCTGAATATAGGTGATCATGGAAGCCATGCTGAGGATGAGGTTGCAGTGTCCATACAATGAGAAGGAAAGAGGCCCAAGGACAGAGCTCAAGAAAACACTCAAACACAGAGAAAGGAAACAGAGCCCTCCCAGAAGACCAAGAAGGAACACGCAGAGATGTAGGAGGAATAGTAGGACAAGGTAGGGAGAACGCTGGTCAGAGGCAGCTGAGTGGTCAAGGGGGTTATGAACCGGCCCTTCTCATTTGATAGAACAGGTTGGAGGTTGCTGGTAAATATGGCGAGAGTGGATTCTATGGGATGGTGAATAGAAGCTGAACTGCAGTGGTTGATGAATGTAAGGCAACACAGAGGAGCCACAGTGAACATGCACAAATATTATGGGAAGCATGTCTGGGAAGAGAGAGACACAAGAGATAGATTGGAGGCTTGAACTTCAGGTCTAGGGACAGTTGGAAAGAGGGATGTTGGAGGATTGAAAGAAAATTTGTATGGACCTCAGTTGCACATCATGAAACTGCATGTAAACCTTAGTTACTTAGTATTAACCCTGCCTGGTGGATCTGCCAGCAGCCTGGGCTTGAATGTAACAACCGGACCTTGGCATCCGAAACTTCACGCTGAAGAGAGAAGGAGCCAGCAACCCAAGTTGAAAGACAAGAAGGCAAATATAGGTATTTGTTCTTGGTGATCTTTCTCTCATCTCTGATTTTCAGCTAATCTCCTTCCCATAGGACTTTGATGTATCTGTCTGTCTCCTTTTACCTGGACTCTCTTCAACACCTGATGGGTTTCACACTCATTTCCTTTGTTGTGATGAGATCTAAAATAGCCTTCTTCAAGTGTTGATGAAAGGGCCAAGCTGTAACACTCTGAAATCTCACCGAAATCATCAGAAACTGAAGATGGTCCAAATTGAAAGTCTGAGGGTAAGGGAGAAAAATCAGAAGGGAGAAGGAAAGTGGAGGGGAGAGAGCGAGAGAGGAGATGGGTCAGGAGGGTGGGAGGCAAGGGAAAATGGAGAGGCTCCTTTAAGCTACTGGGGAGAAGGGTGGGAAGGAGAGAATGAAGGGAGGGGAAGAGAGGGTGAGGGAGAGAGCAGGGGAGGAGGATGGAGAGAGGGAGGGGAGAAAGAAGTCTGCAAAGCAGAAGCGAGAAAACCCAGGTGAGGATAGTGGAGAGGAAAGGGAGAGAAGGGCAAGACAGGGCAAGGAGCGGCACAAGCTCAGGGCAGGCCAGGGAAGGGGCTGAGTGGAAACTGCTTCTAAGAAGCGCAGTGTTTCTCCTACTCAAGGGCTCCTCGCCCCGTGCTCAGCACGAACGTCTGGACCAGGCGCAGTTTGGTCCTGGGAGCATAGGGCAGAGCCTGCCCCAAGCTGCTCCCAGCCAAGAGGCAGGGCCGGCCTGAGGCAGGTGTTCACAAGAACAGGCAATACGCGCCATGACAGTAGCAAGTGCAAGACCACCAAGGAGCAGGTCACCAAGACCTGGGGGACCATGCAAGCTCCCCTGAGGGGAAGGTGTCCATTCTAGGAGCCAAGGGGTGAGCAGCCACAGAGGGTGAGCCATGAAAGAACAGCCTGGCAGGGCAGCTAGTAAAGAACCTTCCTGCCATGCAGGAGACACAGGAGATGTGGGTTCCATCCCTGGGTTGGGAAGATCCCCTGGAGAACGGTATGGCAACCTGCTCCAGTGTTCTTACTTGGAGAATCCAGTGGACAGAGGAGCCTGGTGGGCTACAGTCCATGGGGTTGCAAAGAGTCGGACACGACTGAGAGACTAAGCTCATGCAGGGGAAGTGAAAGCCTGTCACGCAGACAAGAGAAAGGGCCGCACGCTGCGGTGGAAAAGCAAGTAGGGACCAGATTATCCAGGGTCTGTGTAGCATGTTAGGGATTTGGGACTTATCTTTAAGTCTTAACAGGTCTTAAATGTGGCAGTATCATAACCATCTTTACCTTTTAAAAAGTTCATTCTGAAAGAAAGAAAAAACACCTGCAGACAAACGTTGAACTTTGGTTAATGATATACATGCTTGAATTATTTAGGAGGAAGTCTGCAGATGTCTGCAACGCACTTTGAGATGCATGAAAAATAAGATTGTGGATGACTAGAGGGCTGGGTGGTTGACTAGATGTGTGACAAAGAAAATAGAGTAAAATAGTGATGGCAAAACCAAGTGGTGGCTACGTGGGGGGGTTGCTGAAAAATTCTCTCAACTTGCCTTATGTTTAAATTTTTTTATAATAGAATTCTCACATATTAGATCCTTCTGGCTACTGCTCAGATACAGCTTTGGAAGGGAGCAAGGGAGTCAGTTAGAGGGTTGTTGGCTGCAATTGAGGCAAGAGATGGTCATGGCCCAGACAGTAGGCACAGAAATGGGGATGAAAGCATTGGGATTCAAGAGATGTCTCGAAGGTTAAATCAGTGGTCTTGGTAATGAGATGATTGATCTAGAGGGAGGAAAGAGGTTGAGATAAGTGGTAGCCCTGATTAACTTGCCTTAGCTACAGACCAATTACACGCTGAGACAAGGATGCTCTTGGGGTCTTTGGGGTGAGAGGAAAGAGTCAAAAGGTCCACTAAGAACCCCCAGTCACCAGTGTCCCCTCTGGCTGGCCTCTGACCTCGGGTTCTCACCAGGAGAGTCCTGGCTCTAGCCCTTTGCTTTCTGAGTCTATTCTGGAAGTCTGGGGGCTGCAGTGCCTTGGGTGAGGCAGCATGTAGGGAGCAGAGGGCTGTCACGCTCACCCTGTGCTGTGGTCCCAACCAGCCGGGTGGCTCTGCCATCAGAGAACCGAGTGGTTCTCCATCAGAACCCAGCAGACGCTGTTCGGCTCTGCCCTTGGCAGTGAAACTGTTCTGCTGAAGAACAAAATTGATCGTGACCAGCAGTTTCAAATGGCTTCATGTGTAGCCAGCTTTGGTTTATCAGTGATTCGTCAGAAAGCAGCTCTCTCTGGAAGACTTGAAAACAATAAGGCAAAACTGAGCTTATCTCAAGGGCCGCAAGACGGCCTTTCTGGGGGCACAAGTGTGGGGCAGCGGGCTTCTGAGAGGCCACTGTGACCCCCGCCCCCGCCCACACTGCTGTCATCCCAGCTCATCTCCCCCCAACCCAGGGCTGCCGGCACGGCCCTCCTTGTCCTCCATCTGAAGGACACTTACAGAGGGCCTGTTTCTCCACCTCAGTAATTACTTCTGCGCTTCATGGCTGGGTTCCTGTCCCTGTCACGTCCACAGTCATCTGACGATTAACATTAAACCCAAACTCCCTCATCAAGCCTGAAGGCCTCCCAAACATGTGTGATGCCTTGCACGACATGCACACCTGCTCTTCCTCTGCCGTGGGGAGAGACCCCAGCTGCTCGGTGCTTAGTCACTTGGTCGTGTCCAACTCTGCGATCCCATGGACTGTAGCCCACCAGGCTCCTCTGTCCATGGGATTATCCACTGGAGAAGGTTGCCTTTCCTACTCCAGGGGATCTTGCCAACCCAGGGACTGAATCCACATCTCCTTTATCTCCTGCATTGGCAGGTGGATTCTCTACCACCGCACCACCTGGGAAACCCACATACCAGACCCAAAAAAGAAGACTCCTGACGCTGTTTGAGTCAGAAATGTGGGCAGCTGGGCTATAATCATCACTGTTCTCAGATAAAACCCACATGTGTCTCCCAACATTATGGCATATGACTTTTTTGTTTATTTTTTAAACAGACCATCTTGAGACCCAGATAGCATCTACCCTGTCAGTCCTGGTGGTCTCCCCCTCACCTGCTCCTTAGGCAAGGTATGGAATTGTTCCTGCCTGAGTTCCTAGATATTAGCTCTGCCACTCCTTGGCTGAGCCTCAGTTTCCCCACAGGTAAAACGGGGGAGGTTGTTCACTCAGGGGGTGGGCAACTGTGAGGAGTAAGCCAGGCCACATACAGAAGGCCCTAGCCTGGTGCCTGGGTCCTTCTTGGTTCTCAGAACTCAGTGGCTGGGAAAACCAGGGGTGGGGAATGTAATTTTCCAGCATGATGATTAATTCATGTCTCCACATCACCTTGTAGTTGAACAGAGTGTGCTTTCTTCACTTATAAAATGCTTTTCTTTTTGTGTTTCAATTTCTCCTGTGTAAAGAAAACGTCAGTGACTGACTACTTCAGAGAGGGAAAAGGAACTTGTTACAAAAAAACAGGCAAAGAGACTTCTTCCCTGGTGGTCCGGTGGCTAAGACTCTGAGCTCCCAATGCAGGAGGCCTGGGTTTGATCTGTGGTCAGGGAACTAGACCCAGACATCGCAACTAAAGCTTGTGCATGCCACAACTAAGATCCACGGCAGCTGAATAAATAAATTTTCTTTTAAATAAAAAAAAGAAGCAGGCAAAGAAATGGGCTGTCTTTCTGGCATTTTTACCATGCTGGACTCTCCTAAGAGTCCTGGCCAAGTCTCCAGCCTCTCCTTAGCTGAGTATGACCTTGCTGTGAAATGTGGAGGCCACTTGCAGACCCTCTCACAGTTCAGTGGTCCTCGCATGCCAAGGCAGGCTGTTTCCTGGGCTTGGAGGGACTTTTTTGGCTTTGTGCGCTTTGGCTTTGGGCACACATCTAAACCCTTGGGTTCCCGAGGCCCCATTTCATCTCTGCATCACTGGGCTGCCGAGTCCTCACTCTGGCAGGAAGCCTGGCTCCTGTGGGCTGAGAAAGGACATCGTCACCATTACAACCCAGGTGACCTATCGCAGGGGGCTGAGCAGGTGACGGGGCAGGGAGAGCTTTGGAACAAGGCTGAGCAAGAAAGGCTTTGTAGGATAAAAGGATAAGAATAAAAACCATTTAGAGTACTCAAATTGCACTTTTGAGCTCAAAATAGTATGTTTCCCAAAACCTTGTGAAAGTTGCTCAGTTGTGTCTGACTCTTTGACCCAATGGACTCTACAGTCCATGGAATTCTCCAGGCCAGAATACTGGAGTGGGTAGCCTTTCCCTTCTCCAGGGGATCTTCCCAACCCAGGAATCAAACCCAGGTCTCCTGCATTGCAGGTGGATTCTTTACCAGCTGAGCCACAAGGGAACATTTTGGAGGTAGCATGATAGATATTGTCTTTCCCACTTTTCTTTGTTTCCTCTATTTTTAATACATGTATTAATTTTACAATGCAAAAATAAATGCATAATAGTTCTGTGGCTAAGTTGTGTCCAACTTTGCGACCCCATGAACTGCAATATGCCAGGTTTCCCATGCATAATTACATGCTTTGTAGAAGGGAAAAAAAAAAGAATAAAAACCATTTAGACTTACTCTTTGCCAGGCTCGATGCCAGGTCCTTTTCAGGAAATTTCTCTTTCTTTTTCCCAACAATCCCATCATAACAGCCTTTTCTACAGACAGGGAAAATGACACTCAGAGTTTATGTCATTTTCTCATGATCAGCCAGCTAATAAAGAGCAGAGCTGAGAGGCGAACTCAAGATCTAACTAAAGAGCCCAGGATCTGCTTCTCCATGGTCTGTTTCTCTGGGAGACTCTGCCCACAGGAGGCCCCGACACGTGGGTAAGATGGTGCTGCTAACTGGAGCCACCTGAAGCTCAGTTCCTGCACCTGACCTTGGAGGAATAAATAGCCAGGATCATCACTCTCTCCTCATCCTTACAATCTCTGGAGGTGGGATAGTGTGGCTCCTGCTTTAAAAGTGAGTATGAAGAAAATACTAGAAGGGGCAGCCTCTTTCCTCTGTCCGCCTGATGCCCTGCTTCTTTGAAATACCCCATGCCATTTCTGTGCTTGAAACTGGTGCTGAGGAGAGTTCAGACTCGCAGATGGGCTCTAACTGGAAAAGGAAATGGGAAACCACTCCAGTATTCTTGCCTGGAAAATCTCATGGACAGAGGAGCCTGACAAGCTGCAGTCCACGGGGTTGCAAAAGAGTCAGACACGACGTAGTGGCCAAATGACAAATGGGCTCCGAGGGTGGGACTGGGGTCTCCACCCCCTGATGTTTGAGGCTCTCAGCCTGATCTGGGCTGCAGGTTTTCACCTCCATCGTGGTGGGTTCACAGTGGGTTCCTGAGAAGCATGGGGCCTGTGCTCTGGGGTGGGTGAAGGCTGAAGGGTGTCTCCTGCAGGACTGTGTGCCTGGGACAGGGTGTGCCTCTGCCCTTTTTGTTTGCTTGTTTCTCTCCCATTCTGAGAACTACCCAGGACAGAGCTGGAAACAGGGCACAACAAGCATCAAGGGGAAAGCTGGCCTCCTCGTCCCAGTAACAGGACATGGCTTTGCATGTGGCAGACACCTGATAGCTCAGGCCTGGGCATGCTCCCTGCTCTGAGATGCCAGCAATGCTGCTGGGCGCCTGGCTCCCCAGCCCCATACTCAGGCCGGGTTTGCGATGAGTTAGGGATGGTAGAGGTGGATCCCTCACTGCTCGAGAGGAAAGGACTTTGCCCAGAGGGGACTGGGGAGGGAACTCTAGAAGCTATGGGCTCAGAGGGGACCTCCCAGAGCGGCTGGAGTTGGGTTAGGACTGCATTCACCATAGTAGCCAGTCCCACTGTGTCCTTGGCCCCAGGAAGAGTCTGCTTACTGAGAGTGTGTTGAGTTACTCACCCAAGGTCGGAGCTCTGAATTCCCAGCCCACATATCACCGAGTTAGAAAGGCTGCCTCCATGTGGAGAAGGGCCGGGGAAGGTCGGAGCCAGTCCACCCCAATGCTCCCTCACCCTGGGGCTGATCTCTCCCCTCCCTGGCCTGCTTTGGCGTCTGCACGTTGTTGGGATGAGACATTTTACGATGCCGCCTCAGATAAAGGAGCCCAGGCATCACGGAGTCTGAGGGAAGCTTGAAGCCTGTGCTGGCTCCAGGGGTGACGGGGTGTGGAGTGAAGTGTTCTGCCCATCACAGCAGGGCTCCTGTCTGTGGCAGGCCATGGGGTGGTGGTGGCGGTTTCTGCTGGGGCTGTGGGCAGTGCCCCCCACGTGCACTGGGCGTGAGCTGCTCAATGTCTGCATGAACACCAAGCCCCACAAGCCGGAGCCTGGCCCGGAGGCTGAGCTCTATGAGGAGGTAAGGGGGCCAGTCCTGGTGTAGGGGTCGGGGTGGGGGGGTTGACACTGCTTTGGCAGATCAGGGAAGAGACACAAAAACCAAGAGGGTTTCGGAACCCCTGTCCATCTTGAATCATTTGGTTTCCTAGATGGAACGAAAGTGAACGTGAAGTTGCTCAGTCATGTCCAACTCTTTGCAACCCCATGGACTGTAGCCTACCAGGCTCCTCCGTCCATGGGTTTTTCCAGGCAAGAATACTAGAGTGGGTTGCCATTTCCTTCTCCAGGAGATCTTCCTGACCCAGGGATTGAACCCGGGTCTCCCGCATTGTAGGCAGATGCTTTACTGTCTGAGCCACTGGGGAAGTCCCTAGACGGAGATGTGGGCAAAGGCCACACTGGAGGGGGGTTATGACCTTTGAGACCGTAAATGCCGACTGATTCAACGTTTCCATCCCTGAGCCGCCTGGCCACTCGGAGTCGGGGCGGATGGTGATCCCAGAGACTCGTCAGTGGTCAGCCTAGATTCCAACAAGCAAGGCTTGTCTCCTCTGCCCTCCCACCGGCAGGCCCTGGGGGAAAAAATAAGACCTAAGGGACTCTCCCCAAGTTCCTAAAGGTGATTGACAGGGATGAGGACCAGGGCTGGCATGCTCCTGTGAGCCCTTCTTGGCTGCAGGCGCCCTCCTCCAGTGCAATCCCACACTTCCAAGGGTCTTGGGTTCCCCCACTGGCCCCAGGATCTGAGACCTTGAAAGCCCTGTCCCTAGGGAATGTGCAGTCTGTGGCAGAGCGGCCAGTGCCCAGGCATCCTTTGGGTGTGAATATTGACAAACTGGAGTAGAAAACGGCAACCCACTCCAGGATTCTTGCCTAGAAAATTCCACGGGCAGAGGAGCCTGGCAGGCCACAGTCAGTCCATGGGGTCACAAAGACTCAGACACGACTGAGTGACTGAGGACACTGACAGATGATCAGCATTCCTTCCACCCCTTGGACACAGACCTAAGGACATCCCACTTGTCGGGTCATCTTCTAGCGGATGGCCCACCTGCTCATCACCCCCCTGCCCCTCCTCCCATGGCTTTCGCATCTTGGTCTGTACTCAGTGCATCCCCTGGAAGGACAACGCCTGCTGCACGGCCAGCACGAGCTGGGAAGCACACCTGGATGTGTCTCTGCTCTACAACTTCAGCCTGGCTCACTGCGGAATAATGATGCCGGACTGCCAGAGGCACTTCCTCCAGGCCATCTGCTTCTACCAGTGCTCCCCCAACCTGGGGCCTTGGATCCAGCAGGTGGGGAGAGGTGGGCTGGGGGTGGGGGAGCGGGAGGGAGGCGCACGTCCATCAGGGCCCACCTGACATCCATCCGTGTGCCTAAGAGGCTCAGCTCCAAGACGCTAGCAGACAGCTATGGATAAGAGCAGAGTACCCCCGCTGGAGAGAAGGACAGAGAAGTTCCCTCTGACCCTAGAGAACGGCCTGCGGGGAGAGCGGTCACGGGAGAACAGAAGGAAGTAGGCACTGGGTCCCCTCTCCTGTCTGTAGGAAGAGAGCCGTGTACAAACTTTCTAGCCTCGTTGTTCTCATTTGTAAAATATTTAGCAGTGTTGTTAAGAGAATATGTTCCAATGGTACCTGACCCAACTATCACTGTAGCTGTAGACAGTCTTCAAACTGATGCTCTGACAGTTCTGCCTCTTGCTGTGCCGCACCCAGGTGGACCCGCGCGGGCAGGCGGAGCGGGTTCTGGACGCTCCCCTGTGCCTGGAGGACTGTGAGCGCTGGTGGGCGGACTGCCGCACCTCCCACACCTGCAAGTCCAACTGGCTCGGCGGCTGGGCCTGGAGTCGGGGTGAGTGAGGCTAGGCAGTGCCCGAGAGGCCCCCTCCCCCCGGGCAGATGTCCCCTCCCCCCGGGCAGATGCAAGCTCGGGTCTCCCCCGGGGCAAGTCCCGGGGCCGCGCGGACGGGAGTGGCTGAGTGGCCTGTGCCTGGCCCCCGCAGGGAAGCCCCGCTGCCCAGAGCGGGCCTCCTGCCGCCCCTTCCCGCACCACTTCCCCACGCCTGCCAACCTGTGTGAGCGGATCTGGAGTGGCTCCTTCAGGGCGAGCCCGGAGCGCAGGGGCAGCGGGCGATGTCTGCAGAAGTGGTTCGAGCCCACCCAGGGCAACCCCAACGCGGAGGTGGCCCGCCGCTTTGCCAGCCCCGCGCGCTCTTGGGCGCGCTGCCCGGAGCTCCTGGCCTTCTCTCTGCTCCTGCCTCTTCTCTCCTGAGAGCCCCCTTCCTCCAACACCCTCTCCTGCACCGCCCCAGTGGGGGGCCCGGCCGCGGCAGCCTTCTTCCTTGGGACCTTCCTTCAGTCCCTTTAGGTTTGCTTTGCTGGGCCTCTCTGGCCTGGAAGTCAGCTGGGGGCCAGGAAAGCACCAGAGACCAGCCCCTCCTGTCTTAAGGCGGGGGACTCTGATGTGGGACCCCAGGCCCTTCTTACCCAGTGCCCACCCCGGCTCTCCCGGCAGAGCTGAGGGGGACCACCCTGGCCTCCCCTCCCACTGTGATGTCTCCAGCAAAACAGCACCTACCTTTCCTTCAGTGTGACCCCAGCTGTAGTGACGTCTCCAAGTTGGTTGTCACTTTCCTAAAGAAAATAAACTTCTTAATACACACCAGGCCCTCCTGCTATATCCTTACAACACCTCTGGTGAGAACGATTTCAACACTCCCCTTTCTTCAATAGTAGCAACATACCATACAAAACAGAGCCAGGGGAACCATGGGGCCACCCAGACCATGTGCTCGATTCTGGGGGACAACAAGATGGAAGCTGCAGCCTCAAATAGGCTTTCCCTCTTCGTTTTAACCTCAGAATCACGGCACACTGGTCTGAGAGGCTGGAAGCCTGAGTTCTAACGTCTTTACCACTTTCCATATGACTTTGGACAAGTATTTTGACCTTTGCTGAAGACTCCTGTGGTTTCCCCCTCTGCCAAGGGGAATGAGAAAGTGGACCAGATGATTTTAACTTAAGAAAAGGGGAAAACGCAGTCCTCTGTCTGTCAGGATAGACTGTGCTTCTCATGCTATGCATGTCGTAAAGACCAAGAGAGAAGAGTTGGAATGGGACCAGAGAAGGTGGCCTTTACGTCCCTTCTGCAAGCAGACTGGCAGCCCACACACCCATTCAGAACCTTTCAGACCCTCAGACCCTCCCAGCGGAGATGGTGCCTCCCCACGTCCTTCTCCTTGGCACAGCGTAGCGTCTAGTAAGGCTGTGGTTGAGTTGGGAAAGCCAGCCAACACCACCCCACATCTCTCCCATGCTTCCCTGGTACATATGCCTTCACTGCAGCAAAGCCCAAACTTGAGGCATGGCCCTCAAGTTTTAACTCCTGCGGAGAGAGCTCTGTAAGTGATGTGCTCAGAATCTGGAGGAGGAGGCAGACGGCCACAGTGGTGACAAAGCACTTCAGTGGACAGAACCCCTGGCCCGTCGGGGGTCGGTCCCAGAAAGACCTCACGAAAAAGGTGAGGCTTGAGCCCTGGTGAAGAAGGGTCACTTTACTGAGAACACGAAGGACATGTGAGCCCAAACCCAGATCCCCAAGACATGAACTGTATGAAGCAGGAGCTTTAATTGCTCTTCAGTCAATCCATTGTGGCTTCAAAAATATGTATAATAGGTAGAATCTCTCAAGAATTGTGGACTGAATGAGGTGTCTGAGAGTGTGTCTTTGGTAATAAAGCTGAGAGTTTAATGACTATTTTTTTAGTAATTTTAGGTGTAAATATAAAAATTTGTCAAAGTAGGGTTAAAATTGAGACAGACAAAGGAAGACTGTTCTGGGAACCCTAATAACTGTTACTATTTACTGATTACTCTGTGCCTGGGGCTCTGCTAAGCTTCTCACAGGCATTAGCTTCTTTGATTCTCACAAAAGCTTTAAGAGGTACCCTCATGCCCTTGCTTTTCAAATTAGGACAAAAGCATGTGGCTTTGAAACCAGGTAAAGGGAATGGCAACCCACTCCAGTATACTTGCCTGGAGAATTCCATGGACAAAGGAGCCTGGTGAGCTACAGTCCACAGAGGTACAAAGAGTCGGACACAACTGATGGACTAACACTTTCAATCACAGTTTCAAATCTGACCATAAAGTTGGTCAGCTCAGCTCACTGAACACCCAGGTATGTTGTGGACTGGGGCTGGGGCAGGCATTGGGGATGGAGGGGTGGGTGGGGGAGCTGCGTCCTGGCAGGTCCCAGTCTGGAAAGAGACTGATCTGTCTCACCATATGTGATTGGGAGGGGTGCTGGGTTTCAAGGAGTGAAGTGGAGCTGTCAGATTTGCAGTTAAGTTGCTTGTTTTTAATCAGAGCATCCAAGTATTTGGCTAAACCCAAAGGTCAAAGGATCTCTGACACAGGCAGCCCCAGCCAGCCCCTGGACCCCAGGGCTCCTGCTGGATTTAGGTGCACTCTAAATGTACAGACTTCTAGCCATTGCTGGATTTAGTTCCATAAAAGTTGCAAGAGGTGGCTTATCTTTCTGGCACACATCCAGACTACTTCTCTTCCTCTCTGTTCTGTTGGTTTTTCAACTTAATCTTCCAATCTTTTTAATTTTGGAAATGTATTTTTAATTTCCAGACTCTCTTGTTCTTCAAAGCCTGCTGCTTTTGGTTTTATGGACACAATATCTTCTCAGATCTCACTGAAGATCTAATTAGAATTTTTTAATGCTTGTTTCTAGTCTCAAAAGACCCATTTTCTTCAAGGTCAACCTGTTTGTCTTGATCTATGTACTGCTGGCTTTCTCCGTGTCCAGTGACCTTGGCTGTGTGTCCATATTTAAGAATGAGGCGCTGGGTTGATTTTTCTAGCCAGCTGGTATAGGTGTCCTCCATGGTTGTATGTGTGGGTCGTTTTTCCTGACTAGCTGGGGAGTTCTGGGTCCATGGGGAGGGCCACTGACTGGAAGTAACTGAAGACTCATCAAGTGAAAATGAGCAAAGTTTCTTTTTTCAGAGCTTGTATAGGAAGGTAGTCAGCCACGATTGTTTGCATTTTGACTGAGACTCAAAGGAGAACGTTTAAGAGGTTTCAGAGGTGCCCTGATTAGAGGCTGTTGGCATGGAGAAGCTGGAGGGGGGCTAATGAAGCAGGGCCTGCTGTGATTGGTTGAGGTGTATATTTGGCTTTCTCTGACTGGTCCTCTGTTTCTCTGACTGTCCCTGATGGACAAGGAAGCCTGGCCTGCTGCAGTCCATGGCGTAGCAAAGAGTCAGACAGGACTGAGTAACCGAACTGAGCTGACAGGTCCTCAGCTGAGAGCAGAGCAAAAAACTAGAGATGCTGTTAGTTGTCAGGTCCTGGCTATGTGAAGCTGGTTGTTAGAGAGGTTATTGTTTGGCTTCTTGGGTTGGTTGCAAAGATAGTTGTCTAACTTCCTGTAAGTCTGATTTATAGATAGTAGGCTGGCTTTCTGGCCTTCAACCCTGCAGATAATGAGTTAGGATTCTATTTTTATATACATCTGGCCATTGTCCATGTGTAGTTTCTCAAGACTGAGTTGCCAGGAGCCCTATTGGAGTACAGACCGTTCAAATGCTGGATTAAGGATGGTTCTCTCTGGGGTCCCAGCATCAGATACTTCATCGTATGTAAACTTCAACACTATTCAGAAGTTAACTTAAATTTTAGAGAGAACCTCTTGCAGGATCCCAAAACACCAGAGGTTAAAGTTGGGTTTCCTGAGCTCTAGGTTTGGGCAGAAGTCGCCATGGTGGGGGAGCATAGTCTTTCTCTCTCTGCCCCCCACGCCTGCAAACTGAGAACCTCTCAGAGGTTCTGCCTGGTGGGTCGGTTCCTTCTGCCTCCTCCTTCTTGTCTGGCAACCCCTGTTCCCCCTGACGAGCTTTCCTATGCTTTTCCATCTTTTAACTATTTGTTGAAATCTGTTGCTCACTGATGGTCTTCTTCACACTCTCTTAGGAACGGAACACTTAGAAATATACAATCATTTTAGTAACATGCTTAAGTCATTCCACCTTCAATCACCAACAGTTGCGGACTTTTTAAAAATCTCATTGTTGTGTAATAAGTAGATTTAAAGGGGGGCCAAACTGAAGACAAGGAGGCAGAGGACAATGTGTAGGAGGGATTTGCAGGTGGGGAATGAAATAAGAAATACAGGTGATAGGAGCCTCATTGTGGGTAACGCTCCAGGAGGTGCTACATCAGTCTACAGGAGAGATGGTGGATCAGAGAGGCATAGGTTCAGGAACTACTGGGAAGATAGCACATAGAGAAATTTGGGCCATGCTTGTGTACACAGTGTCACAAAGCAGGTATAAGATTAAATATGGGAGAGAGAACCATCTCAGAAGAACCAACAGCCTTAGATAAACAGACTCTGACGACGCCATTTCTGAGCACTCCTTTCCCAAGCCCAGGCTGTGCTAGCTCTCGGGTGGAAGGGAAGACGGCAGAGGACATTGCTCCTACTGGATGCAACCCAGTCACTTTCCCACTACAGGGACAGCAAACTCTACCTGAGTCCTTCCTTGGAGAATTGTGGGGAGTCATAAGTAGCAGGTGAAGAAAAAAAACAAAACGACTCTCCTTGGTATGCATCCCTTGCTTTAAGATTCCTTTCTTAGTAACTCTCCTCAGTAAAACCACTTCCCTGAACGCAGCAGTCACTGCAGCCTGACATGCATTCCTGGGCTGGTGTTTCCAGCCCACTCCTCTCCTGCCTGAAAACAGTGACCACCTTTCCCAGTCCCCTTCCACCATGTTCCTGCCCAGACCTCTCCCAACCCGAGCCCCACTGACCCGCTTCACAAATATGACTCCTTGCCTAGGTACCCCCAATGTCCCATTGCTTTTGCTACTGGGGGACCAAGATTTGGAGATTATTCTGGTGTCCCAGACTGGTGTCTTTCCAACTGGATCATATTTCTCAACTCCAGCCCTTGAGATAACTTAAGAGTCCGATCTCTTCTTGCGTCCCAAGGGGGAAGTGTTCCTGCCAACAGAAGCAATCACCCATTTTTCATTTTCCATCCTTTCCTCTGTTCTGCTTAAATTCATCCTCAGATTTGCCTTCCCACAGAATCAGAAATCACTTTCAGCAGTGCTTTTGCCACAAATGAATTACAAAGAAAAATGTAGAGGAAGAGAGAGGACTTCCCAGGGGGTAGAGGCTGCTGATAGGCTTGGAGATCCTGTTAGGATTTCATCATGGAAATGTCTGTCAAATAATTGACTTGGGACACATGAGAAAAGTGAGGGCTGGAGATGAGAATTTCCTGGAAATGCAACTTAAGGCTGTGGAAGTTTCTTAGATGAGTTCTAAGAAAAAGGTAGAGAGCAAAACAAAACACTTGTGGAGGATCTCTAACTTACCTACAGTTGGAAGGTGACAGGTGAAATTGTTACCAAGCTCAGATCAGGTTGCTCACCACTCGAAAATCAACCCAAGAGAGGCACAAGCTTTGGTGGGAAAAAAAAGTTGCTTTTAATCAGAAAGCTGAAAATCTGAGGAAAAATTGGATTTGTGTACCACTTAAACCAACTCCTAAGATTCTACTTATTCATGAAAAATTTTAAAGGGCAAGGAGAAGTAATCTCAGTTAATCAATCACTGAGACAGGGAATGAGACTCATCCTTATCTCCCACTGCGTGCAGGCTTGTCGACTTACTGTGATCTTCCTCTAGATATAATCTTGTTCACAGTTTTTTCATGAGATTACTGAAGGGGAAGCTAAGAAAGAGATCTGGTCATCTGTTAATTACTTATGCCTTATTTCTACTTTTTTGAGCTATGGAGAGAACTGACAATTTAGCAAGGTATTGTGTGATCGAAATATTTGAAAGTTGTGCTTGGACCAGAGATGAGTAAAGCTTGGGGCAGGGTGTGTGATTGATTACATTGAAGTGCAGTTGATTTACAATGTTGTGTTAGTTTTAGGAGTATAACAAAGTGATTCAGTCATACATCTATATGTATTTTTTTTTCTTTCAGATTCTTTTCCCTTGTAGGTTATTACAAAATATTGAATATAGTTCTCTATGTTACACAGTAGGTCCTTATTAGTTATCTATTTTATATGTAGTAGTGTGTATATGTTAATCCCAAACTCCTAGTTTATCCGACACCCCCCCCCCAACTTCCCCCTTTGGTAACCGTAAGTGTTTTTTATGTCTGTAGGTTTATTTCTGTTTATTCATTTATACAAATGAATAAACATTCATTTGTATCATTTTCTTTTTTTTTTAGATTCCACATCATCTAAGTCCTATCACATGGTATTTGTCTTGCTCTGTCTAGCTTACTTCACTTAGCATGATAATTTCTAGGTCTATCCATATTGCTGCCAATGATGTTATTTCACTCTGTGGTTGAGTAATATTCCATTAGATATAGGTATCACATCTTCTTTATTCATTCATTTGTCAGTGGTTTTTTCCATGTCTTGGCTATTGTAATTAGTGCTGCAGTGGACACTGAGGTACAGGTATGTTTTCAAATTATGATTTTCTCTGGATATATGCCTAGGGATAGGCTTGCTGGATCATACAGTTGCTGTTTTTTTATTTTATTTCTTAAGGAACTTCCATACTGTTCGCCATAGTGGCTATGTCAATTTGCATTTCCACCAACAGTATAGGAGAAGTGCCTGATTTAAAAGTTAGTTACGTGATGACCCTATATGCAAAAGAGACACAGTCGATATGCCAGCAAATTTGGAAAACTCAGCAGTGGCCACAAGACTGGAAAAGGTCAGTTTTCATTCCAATCCAGAAGAAAGGCAATCCCAAAGAATGCTCAAACTACCACACAATTGCACTCATCTCACACACTAGTAAAGTAATGCTCAAAATTCTCCAAGTCAGGCTTCAACAGTACGTGAACCGTGAACTTCCAGATGTTCAAGCTGGATTTAGAAAAGGCAGAGGAACCAGAGATCAAATTGCCAATATCTGTTGGATCATTGAAAAAGCAAGAGAGTTCCAGACAAGCATCTATCTCTGCTTTATTGACTATGCCAAAACCTTTGACTGTGTGGGTCACCACAAACTGTATAAATTTCTTCAAGAGCTGAGAATACCAGGACCACCTGACCTGCCTCTTGAAAAACTTGTATGCAGGTCAGGAAGCAACAGTTAGAACTGGACATGGAACAAAAGACTGGTTCCAAATAGGAAAAGGAGTATGTCAAAGCTGTATATTGTCACCTTGCTTATTTAACTTATATGCAGAGAAAACATCATGAGAAACGCTGGGCTGGAGGAAGCACAAGCTGGAATCAAGATTGCCAGGAGAAATATCAATAACTTCAGATATGCAAATGACACCACCCTAATAGCAGAAATCAAAGAAGAACTAAAGAGCCTCTTGATGAAAGTGAAAGAGGAGAGTGAAAAAGTTGGCTTAAAGCTCAACATTCAGAAAAGTAAGATCATGGCATCTGGTCCTATCACTTCATGGCAAATAGAAGGTGAAACAGTGGAAAGTGACAGACTTTATTTTCTTGGGCTCCAAAATCACTGCAGATGGTGACTGCGGCCATGAAATCAAAAGAGGCTTACTCCTTGGAAGAAAAGTTATGACCAACCTAGAGAGCATATTAAAAAGCAGAGACATTACTTTGCCAATAAAGGTCCATCTAGTCAAAGCTATGGTTTTTCCAATAGTCATGTGTGGATGTGAGAGTTGGACTATAAAGAAAGCTGGGCACTGAAGAACTGATGTTTTTGAACTGTGGTGTTGGAGAAGATTCTTGAGAATCCCTTGGACTGCAAAGAGATCCAACCAGTCCATCCTAAAGGAAATCAATCCTGAATATTCATTGGAAGGCCTGATGCTGAAGCTGAAACTCCAATACTTTGGCCACCTAATGTGAAGAACTGACTCATTGGAAAAGACCCCAATGCTGGGAAAGATTGAAGGCAGGAGGAGAAGGGGATGACAGAGGATGAGATGGTTGGATGGCATCACCAACTCAACGGTCATGAGTTTGAGTAAACTCTAGGAGTTGCTGATGAACAGGGAAGCCTGGCATGCTGCAGTCCACGGGGTCGCAAAGAGTTGGACACAACTGAACTGAACTGAACTGAAAAGAGACACCGATGTAAAGAACAGACTTTTGGACTATGTGGGAGAAGGCGAGGGTGGAATGATTTGAGAGAATAGCACTGAAACATGTATATTATGTAAAATAGATGACCAGTACAAGTTTGATGCATGAAGCAGAGCGCTCAAAGTCGGTGCACTGGAACAACCCAGGGGATGGGATGGGGAGGGAAGTGGGGGGGGGGGTGGGTTCAGGATGGGGGACACATGTACACTTGTGGCTGATTCATACTGATGTATGGTAAAAACCACCATAATATTGTAAAGTAATTAGCCTCCAATTAAAATTAGTTAATTTTTTAAAGTTAGTTACAATGTAGCTTTGCTGAAATAACAAGAAAAGGAATTTTTCTGTTGAGGGTGTTTTCCTGCAAAAAGCTGCTTACAAATAGAGGTTAGTGAAGGGACAATCAGCAGAAGCTAGGTGTAGGAGAGAAATGCAAAGAACTATTTCTCAGAGGGGCAATGTCAAGTTCTGAGTTGCCATCCATACATTAACTATATCATAAGTAACTATTGTCTGAGCTAGACACTGTGCTGTTCCTGGGAACTGAATGACTGAATACACAAATGAACAATGACTCAGTTCAGTTCGGTCACTCAGTTGTGTCTGACTCTTTGCAACCCCATGGACTGCAGCACGCCAAGCTTCTGAGAGAGTCAATTCCTAGTCAGGTTGATAAGAAGTCCAGGGGTCCCCAAGGAGAGAGGGGTCTGGAATTCTCAAGGAGGAAGAAAGGAAAAACTTTTTTTTCCCCCTCTACATTCCTTAGGATTATTTAACAATAATGTATCCTGCTTGAGGACAGTCTCTAGAAAAAGCCTTCTGGCTAATTTTGTTATCTCAAATTGTAAATTATGAGACTAGGTCTGGTGAGGTTCTTTACAACCTCCAGACATTCTTTTGATTCACTGTAATAACTAATTTGAGAGTATATAATTCCAGTGCTAAGACTAGTAAGGGGGTACTCTTTCTACTCCCTTCTGATGTCTATGTCAGAAGCTTTCTCTATCTCCTTTATACTTTAATGAAACTTTATTACACAAAAGCTCCTAGCAATCCAGCCTCATCTCTGGTCCCAGATTGAATCTTCTCCTCTGGGGCCAAGAACCCCAGGGTCTTTGCATGATTCAGCAACAACTTTTCACTTCCCTGCCCTTCACCAACTCCCAGAGCTTGCTCAAACTCATATCCATTGAGTCGGTGATGGCATCCAACCATCTCATCCTCTGTCATCCCCTTCTCCTCCTGCCTTCAATCTTTCCCAGCATCAGGGTCATTTCTAAAGAGTCAGTTCTTCACATCAGGTGGCCAAAGTATTGGAGTTCTTGCTTCAGTATCAGTCCCTTCAATGAATATGACTAGTGTGAAAGTGAAAGTCACTCTGTTGTGTCCAACTTTTTGCAACCCCATGGACTATACAGTCCATGGAATTCTCTAGACCAGAATACTGGAGTAGGTAGCCTTTCCCTTCTCCAGGAGATCTTCCCAACCCAGGGATCAAACTCAGGTCTTCTGCATTGCAGGCAGATTCTTTACCAGTTGAGCCACAGTAGTTTGACTTTTTGAACTAGTTATTGCAGGTACTTTTTCCAGTAGTCATGTGTGAATGTGAAACTTAGACTATAAAGAAAACTGAGCGCCGAAAAATTGATGCTTTTGAACTGTGTTGTTGGAGAAAACACTTGAGAGTCCCTTGGACTGCAAGGAGATCCAACCAGTCCATCCTAAAGGAAATCAGTCCTGAATATTCATTGGAAGGACTGAAGTTGAAACTGAAACTCCAATACTTTGGCCACCTGATGCAAAGAGCTGACTCATTTGAAAAGAATCTGATGCTGGGAAAGGTTGAAGGCAGGAGAAGGGGATGATAGAAGATGAGATGGTTGGATGGCATCACCAACTCAATGGACATGAGTTTGAGTAAACTCCGGGAGTTGGTGATGGACAGGGAGGCATGGCGTGCTGCAGTCCATAGAGTTGCAAAGAGTCGGACGTGACTGAGCAACTGAACTGAACTGAACTGAATTGCAGATAATAGGTTGGCCTCCTGTGCTGGTTTTTATAGGCTGTGGGGCAGTGTTACAGGCAATGTAACAACCAGCCCAGGAAGCCAACCTACTATCTGCAATAACCAGTTCAAAAAATCAAACTACTTTCAATAGTCTAGGAAGCCAAATAATAATCCCTCTTAACAATCACCCCTAAATGGCCAGGACTTAATTAATTACTGATAGTTTCTCTTCTTTTGGCTCCTGTTGCCCTCTTAGGACTCACCAGTGAAAGCCAGAGTCTTTTCTAACCAGTCGCATACAGTGCCTCACATCTAGTTAGCTTGCCCACCGCAGCCCCATGCTAAGAGCCTCCAATCAGGGCATACCTGAAGCCTTCTATTTTTTCCAGTCCTCTGCTTGCCTTTGAGGCTCTGCCAAAATTCAAAGGATGGTGGCTGACTCCCTTGCAAGCTCTTAATAAATGGCTTTTGGCTGTTCTCATGTGATTGGTTTTCATTTATTTCCGTAGATACAATTATGAGCAGGGCAGACATATTTCTGATACTTAGAGAACTTATATAGTAATGAGGGAACACAATAAAACTATGAGTAAACAATACAAATTTAAATAACTACAAATCAGACAATTGTTAGAAAGGAAACATAGAAAGGACTCAGAGAGGATTGGGGGAAGTGGCTAATTTAGGTGATACTTTAAAGGAATAGGCAGCTTGAGAGGCTATTCCAAAGACTGGAGAGCATGTTTGTAAGATGAAAAGTGCTAATGGAGGTAAACTTAAGAGAGGACAGAAGAACCCAAGGGACGAGTTCAAGGGGGATGGGTGAACTAGGGTATAAGCATAAGAATTGACCTTGGGAAGAAGTGGGATGCTTTTGTCATTGAAACAGAAGGAGAAGAGAGAAAATGGGAGAAAACGATTTCAGAATTAAAATGCTTCAAATATAAACCATTGAATCAAGTAAGATTCAACTTACTTGATTGATTCAAACTCCTTGCCACCTGCTAGGAGTTTAGAAGCACACACCCTGGGCCAGTGGGAGCATTCTGGCAGAAGCATGAAGCCGGGGCAGCTGCTCTGCGTATCCTGCTCTCCAAATTCCAGCCCAGGTGGTTTATGTATCCTTAGCCATATGGTCAGTAGAAACTTTCCAGAGCGTGAGATTCAAAAAACTGAGATAGAGTTGTTTTCAGGGTCAGGACATTTCATGAATAGAGAGTCTAAGAGTTGGCACCAGCCATGACCCACCAGCAGCTGGCACCTGGCCCTTTCTGAGCTCTACATCTGTCCACAGAGATGCCACTGGCTGTGAAACTGCTGGGCTCAGGTACTCTGACTCCTACTTTGCAGAAGAACTTACCAGGCTCTGATATCTTTTTTGTTGTTGCTTTTGTTTTTTTAATTTTTTTTAATTTTATGTATTTATTTATGGCTGCACTGCATTTAGGGTCTTTGTGTGTGGGCTTTCTCTGGTTGCAGCAGTGGGGGCTACTCTTTATGTTGTGGAACATGCAACTCTCATTGCCATAGCTTCTCTTGTTGTGGAGCATGGGCTCCAGGGCGCACGGGCTTCTCTAGTTGCAGTTCATGGGCTCCAGGGTGCAGGGTTAGTAGCTGTGGCACTTAGTCGCCTTGCAGCATGAGGAATCTTCCTGGACCAGGGATCGAACCCGTGGCCCCTTCTTTGGCAGGCGGATTCTTTACCACTGGACCACCAGGGAAGTCCCAGGCTCTGATTTATTTGATCCAAGGGTGAACTTTGGAAGGAAAGAGCAGCTTTCCGTGAGGTGGATCCTGGTACCTCAGCAGAGAGCTCCAGGAAGCCACATCATCCATGGGGAAAAAGAGACGCAGACAGAAGGACCCATTTCTCATCAGTGGCTGAGTTTGGAGTTAATCATCTGTGGACATAAGTAAAATGTGGGTTTTTTCCCCTTTGAGAACATCAATAGCCACAGCAAGGCATTAAATAATACATGTTAGCTATGTATTCATTATTATGTAAGAGGTATTATATCACCCAGTTGCAACCCATTTCTCAGCCTTGTTCCTCCTGGGAGGCTCAGAGGTGAGGCAGAAATATTTGTCTCGGATATGAGAGTTTTAAAAATAACTGAAAAATTGATGTGTGAAAGAAATGAGTAAGATGAAAATTTGAGTGAGCATTTTAATAGTTTTGGTGGAAGAACTTTCTGAAACCAGTAGCAGTAAAGTAAGACTTATAGATTTACTAATATTTTTAAAAAGCAAAATAAAAAAGGGATTTTAAAAACACTGTACACAAAATTAAAAGACATGAAAAATAGAGGTAAGTATCTGCAACGAATACCCATAGATGTTACCATTTCTAATATAACAAGAATCTTAAAAAATTAGTTTAAAAATATGACCACTCCAATTGAAATATGGGCAAAGGGCTTGTATAGGTAATTCACATTTAAAATAAACTATAAACTCCTTACTATGGCTTTATAGGTTCTATGAATCTTCATTGCCTAGCTCTCTGAGTTCAGATCCTAAAGCTTTCTCTCCTGCTAACCACTGTCTAGCCACATGAGGGTTCTTCTAGCCCTCAAATGAGCTAAAACTCATCCCTACCTTACACCATTTACACTTGCTATTTCCTGTTTTTGTCCCATATCTTTGCATGCCTACTTCTTTCTCATAATTTGGGTTATAGCTTAAATATCACATCTTCAGAAAAACCTTCAGCAATTACCCAACTTAGGAAAGTCCCCATACCAAGTCATTCTTCATCACATCATCTTGTCTTATTTTTTATAGCTTGTGTCAATCTGAAACTTTGGGTGTGTGTGTATATGTGTGTGCTCTATCTCCCCCAACTCTCATTAGAAGGCAGGCTTCATGACCCTAGTGTATTGCAGTATCCCCAGCACATAAAACATTTCCTGGTGTATAGTAGAAGTTCAAATGACTGAAAGAGTGAAGAAAAATTGTCAATAAACATGAACAAAGTTTTGATTCTATGGGTAATCAAAGAAATGTAAATTGAAACAATGAGAACCAATTGGGTTTAAAATTAAAAAGAATATGAAGAGGGTTGGGATAGGAGGGGGATTGAAACAATGAGAACTTTTTAACCAATTGGATTGATAATGAAAAAGAATATGAAGCGTGTTGGGATAGGAGGGGGAGGGAGGCTCTACAGGGAAGATATATATATATAACTGATTCACATCGTTGTACAGCAGAAACCAACACAACTTTGTAAAGCAATTATCCTCCAATTAAATAAAATTTTTAGAAATATGATATGTTTGCTGTTGGGGATATAAGTTGGTTGATACTTTACGGGTGACAAATTGGTAAAAAGCATCAAATTTTAAAATTTTCAAGTCTTTGAGCCACAATTCTATTTCTATGAAGAGTCCTAAAAGAAGATTACTTCTGCTTCAGACTAAAGTAATAAACCCTTAGATCCAAGAAACTCAATGAATCCCCAACACAAGAAACATGAAGATAACACCAAAGCAAATCATAATAAAATTGCTTAAAATCTTGTATAAAGAGAAAATTTTAACAGCCAGAGGAAAAGAGATTCAATATATTCAGAAGAACAAAATTAAAGATGACAGCATATTTCTCATTGGAAACAATGCAGAGAGATGATAGTGGAGCAACATCTTTAAAGAACTGAAAGAAAACTGTCAACCTACAATTTTGTAGGACTTCCCAGGTGGCACAGGCATAAAGAATCCACCTACAGTGCAGGAAACGGGTTCAATCCCTGGTTGGAAAGATCCCCTGGAGAAGGGAATGGCAAACCACTCCAGTATTCTTGCCTGGGAAATCCCATGGACAGAAGAGCCTGGCAGGCTATATAGTCCATGGGATTGCAAAAGAGTTGGACATGACTTAGCAGCTAAACAATGACACAGTTCCACACTTACAAAAAAAAATCTGGTTTGGGTTGACTTATACTCGCCCTTTAGGCTTTCCGGTGGCTCAGCAGTAAAGAATCCACCTGCAGTGCAGGAGACCCGGCTTTGATCTTTGGGTCCGGAAGATCCCCTGGAGGAGGGCACAAGAATGTACTCCAGTATTCTTGCCTGGAGAATCCCGTGGACAGAGAAGCCTGGCGGGTTACTGTCCATAGTGTTGCATAGAGTTGGACAGGACTGAATCGAATGAGCATGCATGTGCATGCCCCAACCCCACAAATTCAAAGTTATAACCCCCAGTAGCTCAAAATATCATTGTATGTAGAGACCAGATATGATTAAAACAAACTGAGGTCATCTGAATAGACCCTGTGTTGTGCTTAGTTGCTCTTTGTGACCCCTTGCTCTGTAGCCCACCAGGCTCCTCTATTCATGGGATTCTCCAGGCAAGAATACTGGAGGGGGTTACCATGCCCTCCTCCAGGGGATCTTCCCAACCCAGGGATCGAACCCAGGTCTCCCACATTGCAGGCGGATTCTTTACCAGTTGAGCTACCAGGGAAGCCCCAAAGTAGTTAGGCATTATACACTGGCCAGGAATCAAACCCAGGTCTCCTGCGTGGAAGGCAGGAATTCTACCACTGAACCACCAATGCTTTGCCTACTAGGTAGCAGACCCTAATCCAATATAATTGCTGTCCTAAAAAGAAAAGAAATCAGGACACTGATGCAGTATGGTAGTCAGCTATGTTACAAAAGTGAAAATGCCGAGAGAGGCCTCAGGAGAAACCTAACACCTTCATGTTGGACTGCTGCCCTCTAGAATTGAGGGAAAATGAATTTCTGCTGTTTCAGACACCAGTCCAGTTATTTTGTTATGGCGGCCCTAGAAAACTAATATAACATCCTTTTAAAATGAAGACAAAACCCACTGGAAAAAAAAAAAAGTAAAATGAAGACAAATTAGACTTTTTAGATATAAAATGTCTGAAAGCATTCATCACTAGCAGATCTACACAATACAAAATATTAAACAAGCAGAAGGAAAATAATAAATCAAAATATAGGTCTATACAAAGGAATGTGGAACTTTGGAAAGATTAACTACATAAGTAAATATGCAAGAACTTTAAAACTATTCACACTTCTTTAAAAGAGCATCAGTTGTTTAAACAATAATAAATGTAATGTGGGGTTTGTAATATATACAAAAGTAAAATGTTTGACAACAATAGTATAAAGGCTATATACTTGGGGAAGAAATTGAAGGGGAGAAATCGGAGTATATTATTTTAAGGTTCTTATACCATGGTGAAGCAGCATAATGTGACCTTACTGATTCTGGACCCAGCTTCAACGTGCGTGTGTAGTTTTTTCCATGCCACCAAACAGTTCTCCAACACTAGCTCATTGTCCCACAATTCTATTCAATTGTAACACTGTGTACCTGGGGAAAAGCAAACATTACATCACTTATATGTGGACTCTAAAATATTATAAAAATGAACTTATTTACAGAACAGAAACAGACTCACAGACATAGAAAACAAATTTATGGTTACCAAAGGGGAAAGGAGGGAGGGATAATCTGAGAATTGGGGGTTAACCAATCAGACTCACTCTCAGTTTCACTCTTGCAGTCCTGTCTGACTCTGTGACCCCCATGGACTGTAGCCTTCCAGGTTCCTCTCTCCATGGGATTTCCCAGGCAAGAATATTGGAGTAGGTTGCCATTTCCTACTCCAGGGGATCTTCTTGACCCAGGGATCAAACCCATGCCTCTAGCATCTCCTGCATTGGCAGGCAGATTCTTTTACCACTAGGGCCACTTGGGAAGCCCAACAGATACAGACTATATATAGTCTGTAATACTATATATAGTCTTTTATATATAAAATACATAAACTGTAGAAGGACCTACTGTATAGCACAGGGAAGGACACTGAATATCTTGCAAAGTAATCTGAAAGTATTCTGCATCACTTTTGGTGTACACCTGAAACATTGTAGATCAATTATACTTCAATTTAAAAAAAAAGAAAGAAAGGAAGAAAGAAATCAAAAACCAAAGGGAGAAAAAAAAAAAAAGACACTCTTAAAAAACTACTGTCTTGTCTGAGCTTCAAAATATATGCCCTTTCCTCTTTCTTCTCTTTCCTTCTCATAGTCCTCTCTCTTTCACACCTCAAATACCCCCACCTGATCCTCCCTTCAGAATCGTCAATCCTTACTTCCTCGGTTGGACATCAGAATTCCATAGTCCCAGGCATTTGATGACTGTCAGTGGCTTGACCTGGCTTAACAGAACTGTGGCGTGAACTCTGGTCTTATCTTCCAGCTCTGCTAGGAAAGAGAGGAGGAGGGCAAGGGAGCTTTTGGGCAGTTAAATGCTAGGAAGATAGAACAGTGGAAGCGGGTAGAGTTTTTCACTCTAAGCCACAGATATTTTTCCCCCAAATGATATCTGAAATGAAACATATTTTACCACCACCTAGAGTCATTTCTTTCTTCAGACTTTCCTATTCCCAAACTGGGGATTTAGAGAAGTTCAAATTTCTTCTTTTGCCTTATTTCTTAGAAAACAATAATCCAGGCTATGGATACACACCCATCCCTCCTCACCCTGGTAACAAGCCAGAGACTTCTCTCACTGTCTGGCCATGAGGGCCCCATAACTTCATTCTGAACCTATGTTTCTCTTCTGAGTTCTGGAGTGAGGAAGATGGGGAAGATTTAATTGACTCTATCAACACCCTCCCCATCTAATCTGGATAAATTTTTTTTTTAATTTTTTTTTATTAGTTGGAGGCTAATTACTTCACAACATTTCAGTGGGTTTTGTCATACATTGATATGAATCAGCCATAGATTTACACGTATTCCCCATCCCGATCCCCCCTCCCACCTCCCTCTCCACCCGATTCCTCTGGGTCTTCCCAGTGCACCAGGCCCGAGCACTTGTCTCATGCATCCCACCTGGGCTGGTGATCTGTTTCACCATAGATAGTATACATGCTGTTCTTTTGAAATATCCCACCCTCACATTCTCCCACAGAGTTCAAAATTCTGTTCTGTACTTCTGTGTCTCTTTTTCTGTTTTGCATATAGGGTTATCATTACCATCTTTCTAAATTCCATATATATGTGTTAGTATGCTGTAATGTTCTTTATCTTTCTGGCTTACTTCACTCTGTATAATGGGCTCCAGTTTCATCCATCTCATTAGAACTGATTCAAATGAATTCTTTTTAATGGCTGAGTAATATTCCATGGTGTATATGTACCACAGCTTCCTTATCCATTCGTCTGCTGATGGGCATCTAGGTTGCTTCCATGTCCTGGCTATTATAAACAGTGCTGCGATGAACATTGGGGTGCACGTGTCTCTTTCAGATCTGGTTTCCTCAGTGTGTATGCCCAGAAGTGGGATTGCTGGGTCATATGGCAGTTCTATTTCCAATTTTTTAGGAAATCTAATCTGGATAAATTAAAGGCTCCAGTCAACCACAAGAAAACCCATGGTGAACGTTGACATGTGGAGGGAGAACAGGAGGAAGACGGCTGGCCATCAGCCACCCTGCTTACTGCTCCTACTTTCTGCCCCGTAGTCCAGATCAGGTGCCCAGTAGGAGGCAGCAGAGCACATGTGAGTGGAAGAAGAGGATGCTGAGGAAGTAAAGACCGCCCAAAGGAGAACAGAGGCCTTGTATTCCAAGCTTCCCATAGCAAGAGGGTCAACACCATCACTTGCCATTTGGCAGAGAGTCAAAGTCAAGCAGGGAGTGGGAAAGCTCAACAATTTAAAAAAAAAGTGTAGGGATAGTTTCAAGATTGGATGTTTTGATTGGCAATTTTGCTTGGGGAAGTGGGAGTTACAGAAGGAAAACATCTGTGTGATTGACTTGGGGAACATATATGGCTTCCTATGCTTGTTCCAGAGTTGAAAACATTGATGAGTGAAAAATAAGACAATTGGACATCATTGGCCAAGGCCTCACCACTCCGGGACGATTCTGCCAAGGTTGTGACTGAGCTTCCTGGATTGGTAGCTGCAGAATTCTGTTGTAAGATATGATCTGGCTGCTGTCTGCAGGTGTATTCAATCTCTTATCACTTAACCACCATGCTCCATCTGCCTTCTTGAAGCTTCTCAGGGGCCACCCATAAAAAGCTGACTTGTCTTCAGATCCTAGACTTCTGTGGAGTGTTAGCATGACCAACCTTACATTAGTTATCTGTTGCCATGTAAGAAATGACCCCCAGTATTTAGTGACTTAATACACTTATTATCACACAATTTCTGTGGGTCAAGAATACAAGTGTGACTTAGCTGGTCCTCTGTGGTTCTCTCACAAGAATGCAATCAGGTGTGGGGGAGGAAGAAATTTTCCCCTGCCCTTCTAGATTCTTCTGGCTGGTCTAAAAATTAAGTTGACATGAGGCAGATTAACAGGAGAAAGTCAAATGAAAGTTTAATGATATGTATACATGGGAGAGACCCAGGAAAATTGAGTAACTTGCCACAATGGCTGAAACCTCCATCTTAAATGCCATCATCAGCTAATGACAAAAGAGAAGGTTGAGGGTAGTGATTTGGGACTTCAAAACGGAGAAAAGGCAATTCACGTGGAGATGAAAAAGCAAATGTCTCCTAAACAAATGTTTGCTGGGCCAGGCAGATCAATGGACTCTGAAGAGCTAACCCCACCACAGCTGGCCAATACCCCTTGCAGATCTATCTGGTGATAGCTCTATTCAGTAACAGGCCCAGTATATAAAATCTTTTAGGCAGTTAGAGGGACGGTCAAAGTTTCTTCCTGAGTCTTTTGAAGCTTGACTGGTTTCAGCTCTGAGTAATCTGCATGCCAAGGAGACATTTTAGAGGCAGCCAGTTTTGCTCCCTGACAAAGGTATGACTCACGTCTTAGAACATTCATGCAGCTATAACAATATACCACAGGCTGGGTAGCTTATAAGCAAGAGAAATTTACTTTTCTATTCCAGAGGCTGGAAACTCCAAGATCACGGTGCCAGCCCATTTGGTGTTGGATAAGAAGCCACTTCCTGGTTCATTTGTTGTTGTTAAGTCACTCAGTCATGTCCAACTCCTTGCAACCCCACGGACTGCAGAACAACAGGCTTCCCTGTCCATCACCAACTCCTGGAGCTTGCTCAAACTCATGTCCATCAAGTCAGTGATGCCATCCAACCATCTGTCGTCCCCTTTTCCATCTACCTTCAGTCTTTTCCAGCATCAGAGTCTCCTCTAATGAGTCAGTTCTTCGCATCAGGTGGCCCAAAGAATTGGAGTTTCAGCTTCAGCATCAGTCTTTCCAGTGAATATTCAAGACTGATTTCCTTGAGGATTCACTGGTTTAATCTCCTTGAAGTCAAAAGGACTCTCAAGAGTCTTCTCTAACACCACAGTTCAAAAGCATCAATTCTTTGGGGCTCAGCCTTCTTTATGGTCCAACTCTCACATCCGTACGTGACTACTGGAAAAGCATGGCATCCTTGGTTCATAGACTGATTCTTTTTGTTATAACTTCATACACAGATGTCACTGACAAATTGGCACTTGCCAAGAGCATTTGCCAGTGACTGAACAACGACAACAAGAGCATTTGCCATCTGCCTCTCTGGAGACTGAACCCTGTGTTGCTATGGCTGTTGACCTTCAACACTGTCTGACAGAGTTCAGCATGCAGTGAGGCACTCTGCTCCAGGGAATCTGGTGGGACAGGCCTTTCAGTTCATTAAGTTCAGTCATTCAGTCAAGTCCAACTCTTTGCGACCCCATAGACTGTGCAACCAGGTCTCCCTATCCATCACCAACTTCTGGAGCTTATTCAAACTCATGTCCATTGAGTCAGTAATGCCATCCAACCATCTCATCCTCTGTCATCCCCTTCTCCATCTGCCTTCAATCTTTTCCAACATCAGGGTCTCTTCTAATGAGTCAGTTCTTCACATCAGGTGGCCAAAATATTGGAGTTTGAGCTTCAGCATCAGTCCTTCCAATAGATATTCAGGAATGATTTTCTTCAGGATTGACTTGTTTGATATCCTTGCAGTCCAAGTGACTCTCAAGAACCTTCTCCAACACCACAGTTCAAAAGCATCCATTCTTCAGTTCTCAGCTTTCTTTATGGTCCAACTTTCACATCCATACATGACTACTGGAAAAACCATAGCTTTGACTACATGGACCTTTGTCAGCAAAGTAATGTCTCTGCTTATTAATATGCTGTCGATGTTGGTCATAGCTTTTCTTCCAAAGAGCAAATGGCTTTTAATTTCATGGCTGCCGTCACCATCTACAGTGATTTTGGAGCCCAACAAAATAAGCTCTCTCATTGTTTCCATTGTTTCCCCCTCAATTGCCATGGAGTGATGGGACTGGATGCCATGATCTTCGTTTCTTGAATATTGAGTTTTTGAGTCAACTTTTTCACTTTCCTCTTTCACTTTCATCAAGAGGCTCTTTAGTTCTTCACTTTCTACCATAAAGGTGGTCTCATCTGCATATATGAGGTTATTGATATTTCTCCTGGCAATCTTGATTCCAGCTTGTGCTTCATCCAGCCCAGCCTTTCTCATGATGTACTCTGCATATAAGTTAAATAAGCAGGGAGACAGTATACAGTCTTGATGTATTCCTTTCCCAATATGGAACCAGTTTGTTGTTCCATGTCCAGTTCTAACTGTTGCTTCTTGACCTGCATACAGATTCCTCAGGAGGCAGGTAAGGTGGTCTGGTAGTCCCCTCTCTTGAAGATTTTCTACACTTTCTTGTGATCTACATAGTCAAAGGCTTTTGTGTAGTCAATAAAGCAGAAATAGATGTTTTTTGGAATTTTCTTGCTTTTCCTATGATCCAACAGATGTTGGAAATTTGATCTCTGGTTTCTCTGCCTTTCCTAAATCCAGCTTGAACATTTGGAAGTTTTTGGTTTATGTGCTATTGAAGCCTAGCTTGGAGAATTTTAAGCATTACTTTGCTAGCGTGTGAGATGAATGCAATTTTCAGCATTTGAACGTTCTTTGGCATTGCCTTTCTTTGGAATTGGAATGAAAACTGACCTTTTCCAGTCCTGTGGCCACTGCTGAGTTTTCCAAATTTGCTGGGATATTGAGTGCAGCACTTTCACAGCATCATCTTTCAGGATTTGAAATAGCTCACCTGGAATTCCATCACCTCCACTAGCTTTGTTCATAGTGATGCTTCCTAAGGCCCACTTGACCTCACATTCCAGGATGACTGGCTCTAGGTGAGTGATCACACCATCGTGATTCTCTGGGTCATGAAGATCTTTTTTGTACAGTTCTTCTGTGTATTCTTGCCACCTCTTCTTAATATCTTCTGCTTCTGTTAGGTCTCTACCATTTCTGCCCTTTATTGAGCCCATCTTTGCATGAAATATTCCCTTGGTATCTCTAAATTTTCATGAAGAGATCTCCAGTCTTTCCCATTCTATTGTTTTCCTCTATTTCTCTGCAGTGATCACTGAGGAAGGCTTTCTTATCTCTCCTTGCTATTCTTTGGAACTCTGCATTCAGATGGGTATAGCTTTCCTTTTCTCCTTTGCCTTTAGCTTCTCTTCTTTTCTCAGGCTATTTGTAAGGCCTCCTCAGACAGTCATTTTGCCTTTTTGCATTTCTTTTTCTTGGGGATGGTCTTGATCACTGCTTCCTGTACGATGTCATGAACCTCCATCCATAGTTTTTCAGGCACTCTGTCTATCCGATCTAATCCCTTGAATCTACTTGTCACGTACCCTGTATAATCATAAGGGATTTGATTTAGGTCATATGAATGGTCTAGTGGTTTTCCCTACTTTCTTCAAGTCTGAATTTTGCAATAAATAATTCATGATGTGAGCTACAGTTGGCTCCCAGTCTTTTTTTTTTTTTTACTGACTCTGTAGCTCTTCTCCATCTTTGGCTGCAAAGAATACAATCAATGTGATTTCAGTGTTGACCATCTGGTGATGTCCACGTGTAGAGTTGTGTAGTGTCTCTTGTGTTGTAAGAGGGTGTTTGCTATGACCAGTGAGTTCACTTGGCAAAACTCTGTTTGCCTTTGCCCAGCTTCATTTTGTACTCCAAAGTCAAATTTGTCTGTTCCTCCAGGTATCTCTTTATCTCTTGTGTTCCTACTTTTGCATTCCAGTCTCCTAGGATGACAAGGCTAGACATAGACACTCCAAATTCCCATTGTTGGCCTCAAAAGCCACTAAATGAATTGTTTTTGTCCCACTGATCAATAAGGACAAAATGCTGTTAAGCAAACTTTGGTTAAGCTTCTCTCATTTATTAAGGCCCCTGAACTTTGCCCACCTCCTCAATCTGAGCCAGCATATAGCCCCTCACTATGGTTTATTTAGTAAAAGAGACTTAGACTCAGGATAAAACACTCTCTGAACTATTGCATGAGATGCTTTCATCCCACTTCACCACATGGATCTTTCCTAGCCTTGTTTACTCTGCTCTATAAAAGAAAACTCTTTACCCAACTCTCTTGAGATGCTTGCTGGCCTTTTGGACAGTGTTCTCCTTATTGCAATAGTCCCTCTCCCCACTTTGCAGTAATCCCTTCTTATAAAATCTTACCACTTTTATTTGACAAAATATTGTGGAAGACATCTTCCCATGATGGTCCCTATGATCCACTCCTGTTATTCATTTCCTTATTTAACCCTCTCCCTTTGCTTGTGGGCTGGACCTAGTCCATCAGTCAGTTCAGTCCCTCAGTCATGTCAGTCTCATTGAACTCCATGGACTGCAGCATGCCAGGTTTCCCTTTCCATCACCAACTCTCAGAGCTTGCTCAAACTCATGTCCATTGAGTCAGTGATGCCATCCAAACAGTTCATCCTCTGTCTTCTTCTCCTCCTGCCTTCAATCTTTTCCAGCTTCAGGGTCTTTTCCAAAGAGTTAGTTCTTTGCATCAGGTGGCCAAGGTATTGGAGTTTCAGCATCAACATCAGTCCTTCCAATGAATATTCAGGAATGATTTCCTTCAAGATTGATTGGTTTGATCTCCTTGTAGTCCAAAGGACTTCTTCTTTGCAGTCCAAAGAGTCTTCTCCAACACCACAGTTCAAAAGCATCAATTCTTCAGTGCTCAGCTTTCTTTATGGTCCAACTCTCACATCCATCCATGACTACTGGAAAAACCATAGCTTTGACTAGATGGGCCTTTGTTTGCAAAGTAATGTCTCTGCTTTTTAATATGCTTTTCTTCCAAGAAGCAAACATCTTTTAATTTCATGGCAGCAGTCACCATCTGCAGTGATTTTGGAGCCCAACAAAATAAAGTCTCTCACTGTTTCCACTGTTTCCCCTCCTATTTGCCATGGAGTGATGGGACCGGATGCCATGATCTTCATTTTTTGAAAGTTGAGTTTTAAGCCAGCTTTTTAACCTTCTTCTCTCACTTTCATCAAGAGGCTCTTTAGTTCCTCTTTGCTTTCTGCCGTAAGGGTGGTGTCATCTGCATATCTGAGGTTATTGATATTTCTCCTGGCAATCTTGATTCCAGCTTGTACTTCATACAGCCTGACATTTCACATGATGTACTCTGCAAATAAGTTAAATAAGCAGGGTGACAATATACAGCCTTGATGTACTCCTTTTCTAATATGGAACCAGTCTGTTGTTCCATGTCCATTCTAACTGTTGCTTCTTGACCTGCATACAGATTTCTCAGGAGACAGGGAAAGTGTCCTGGTATTTCCATCTCTTGAAGAATTTCCCACAGTTTGTTGTGATCCACACAAAGGCTTTGGTGTAATCAATAAAGCAGAAGTAGATGTTTTCTGGAAAGTGAAGTCATTCAATTGTGTCTGACTCTTTGCGACCCCATGGACTGTAGCCTGCCAGGCTCCTCCATCCATGGGATTGTCCAGGCAAGAATACTGGAATGAGTGATCATTTCTTCTCCAGGGGTTTTTCCTGGAATTCCTTTGCTTTTTCTATGATCCAACGGATGTTGGCAATTTGATCTCTGGTTCCTCTGTCTTTCCAAATCCAGTTTGAACATCTGTAATTCTTGATTCTGCTGAAGCCTCTCTTGGAATCTCACTTGGCTCCAAGCTATTGAAGATGCACTTGGAAAATTTTGAGCATTACTTTGCTAGCGTGAGATAAGTGCAATTGTGCAGTAGTTTGAATGTTTTTTGGCATTGCCTTTCTTTGGGATTGGAGTGAAAATGACTTTTTCCAGTCCTATGACAACTGCTCAGTTTTCCAAATTTGCTGGGATATTGAGTGCAGCACTTTCACAGCATCATCTTTTAGGGTTTTAAATAGCTCAGCTAGAATTCCATCACCTCCACTAGCTTTGTTCATAGTGATGCTTCCTAAGGACCACTTGACTTCACATTCCAGGATGTCTGGCCCTAGGTGAGTGATCACACCATCATGGTTATCTGGGTCATTAAGATCTTTAGTGAATAGGATACATGGCAAAAGTGATTGGATGTCCGTTCTGAGATTAGATTGCAAAAGACTCTGACTTCTGTCTAGTTTGTGCTCTTTTTCTCTAGCTCTTCTTGGTTTGCAGGTTCTGATGAAATAAGCTGCCTTGTTGGGAGCTTTGGAGACCTGTTGAAGGACACAAAGAGCAAGAAACTGTAAGTGGCCTCTGGCTAAAAGCCTGGGAGGTACTGAGGCCCTCAGTGCAATAGGCCTTAAAACACTGAAACCTTCCAACAACCTGGTGAGGAGGATAGCCGTGAGTAAACTTGGAAGTTGATACTTCTCCAGTTGAGCCTTAAGATGGCTACAGAACTGAGTTGCTATGGCCTGAATATTTGTATCCCCCTCAAAATTTACATGTTGAGATCCATCCACTACAAGGTGATGGTATTAGGAAGTAGGGACTTTGAGAGATAATTAGGTCATGAGGTTGGGCCCCCATGAATGAGATTAGCACCCTTATAAAAGAGACTCCAAAGAGATTCTTCACTTCCTCTGTGTCAACTAAAAGAGATGGACAACTTGAGAGTTGTGAGTCGAGTTTTATTTGAGGCAAAATGAGGACTGCAGCCCAGGAGACAGCACTTCAGATAGCTCTGAAAGACTTCTCTGAAGAAGCAGTGGGATGGTCAATATATAAGATTTTGGTGAAGGGGAAGTTCAGTGCAATCAATCGCTTAGTTTACAAACGGTTTTCTGCCAGTTAGGAAAGCTGATGTCACCATAAAGGGATTTAGTGATTTTCTAGATATGAAGAGATGCAAGAATCGGGATTATAAAATCAGTTCCTGAAAATATCTAGCTATCTAAAGACCTGTACCACAGCCTTGTCTAACTCAATGAAACCATGAGCCATGCTGAGTAGGTCCACCCAAATGGATGGGTCATGGTGGAAAGTTCTCACAAAACGTGCTCCACTGGAGAAGAGATGGGAAACCACTTCAGTATTCTTGCTTTGAGAATCCCATGAAAAGTATGAAAAGGCAAAAAGATATGACACTGAAAGATGAACTCCACAAGTTGATTGATACCCAATATGCTACTGGAGAAGAGTGGAGAAATAACTCCGGAAAGAATAAAGAGACGGAGCCAAAGCAAAAACTATGCCTAATTGTGGATGTGACTGGTGACAGAAGTAAAGTCTGATGCTATAAAGAGCAATATTGCATAGGAACCTGGAATGTTAAGTTCGTAAATCAAGGTAAATTAGAAGTGGTCAAACAGGAGATGGTAAGAGTGAACTAAAATGGGCTGGAATGGGCGAATTTAATTCAGATGACCATTATATCTACTACTGTGGGCGAGAATCTCTTAGAAGAAATGGAGTTACCTCATAGTCATCAAAATAGTCTGAAATGCAGTACTTAAGTGTAATCTCCAAAATGACAGAATGATCTCTGTCCATTTCCAAGGCAAATCATTCAATATCACGGTAATCCAAGCCTATGCTCCAACCAGTAATCCGAAGAAGCTGAAGTTGAATGGTTCTATGAACACCTAGAAGTCCTTCTAGAACTAACACCCAAAAAAGGTGTTCCTTTCATCATAGGGGACTTGAATGCAAAAGGAGGAAGTCAAGAGATACCTGGAATTAACAGGCAAATTTGGCCTTGGAGTACAAAATGAAGCAGGGCAAAAGTTAACAGAGTTTTGCCAAGTGAACTCACTGGTCATAGCAAACATCCTCTTCCAACAACACAAGAGACAAATCTACACATGAACATCACCAGATGGTCAATACTGAAATCACATTGATTATATTCTTTACAGCGAAAGAAGGAGAAGAGCTTAGAGTCAGCAAAAAGAAGACAGGGAGCTGACTGTGGCTCACATCATGAATTATTTATTGCAAAATTCAGACTTGAAGAAAGTAGGGAAAACCACTAGACCATTCATATGACCTAAATCAAATCCCTTATGATTATACAGGGTACGTGACAAGTAGATTCAAGGGATTAGATTGGATAGACAGAGTGCCTGAAAAACTATGGATGGAGGTTCATGACATCGTACAGGAAGCAGTGATCAAGACCATCCCCAAGAAAAAGAAATGCAAAAAGGCAAAATGACTGTCTGAGGAGGCCTTACAAATAGCCTGAGAAAAGAAGAGAAGCTAAAGGCAAAGGAGAAAAGGAAAGCTATACCCATCTGAATGCAGAGTTCCAAAGAATAGCAAGGAGAGATAAGAAAGCCTTCCTCAGTGATCACTGCAGAGAAATAGAGGAAAACAATAGAATGGGAAAGACTGGAGATCTCTTCATGAAAATTTAGAGATACCAAGGGAATATTTCATGCAAAGATGGGCTCAATAAAGGGCAGAAATGGTAGAGACCTAACAGAAGCAGAAGATATTAAGAAGAGGTGGCAAGAATACACAGAAGAACTGTACAAAAAAGATCTTCATGACCCAGAGAATCACGATGGTGTGATCACTCACCTAGAGCCAGTCATCCTGGAATGTGAGGTCAAGTGGGCCTTAGGAAGCATCACTATGAACAAAGCTAGTGGAGGTGATGGAATTCCAGGTGCGCTATTTCAAATCCTGAAAGATGATGCTGTGAAAGTGCTGCACTCAATATCCCAGCAAATTTGGAAAACTCAGCAGTGGCCACAGGACTGGAAAAGGTCAGTTTTCATTCCAATTCCAAAGAAAGGCAATGCCAAAGAATGTTCAAATGCTGAAAATTGCATTCATCTCACACGCTAGCAAAGTAATGCTTAAAATTCTCAAAGCAAGGCTTCAACAGCATGTGACTGAGAATTCCCAGATGTTCAAGCTGGATTTAGGAAAGGCAGAGAAACCAGAGATCAAATTTCCAACATCTGTTGGATCATAGGAAAAGCAAGAGAATTCCAAAAAACATCTACTTCTACTTTATTGATTACCCTCCCCCCAAAGACTTTGACTGTGTAGATCACAAGAAAGTGTGGAAAATCTTCAAGAAAGGGGACTACCAGACCACCTTACCTGCCTCCTGAGGAATCTGTATGCAGGTCAAGAAGCAACAGTTAGAACTGGACATGGAACAACAAACTGGTTCCATATTGGGAAAGGAGTACATCAAGACTGTATACTGTCTCCCTGCTTATTTAACTTATATGCAGAGTACATCATGCAAAATGCCAGGCTGGATGAAGCACAAGCTGGAATCAAGATTGCCAGGAGAAATATCAATAACCTCATATATGCAGATGAGACCACCTTTATGGTAGAAAGTGAAGAAGAACTAAAGAGCCTCTTGATGAAAGTGAAAGAGGAGAGTGAATAAGCTGGCTTAAAAACTCAACATTCAAGAAATGAAGATCATGGCATCTGGTCCCATCACTCCATGGCAAATAGAGGGGGAAACAGTGGAAACAGTGGCAGACTTTATTTTGTTGGGCTCCAAAATCACTGCAGATGGTAACTGCAGCCATGAATTTCATGGCTTTCGTGAATTTCAAAGACATCTGCTCTTTGGAAGAAAAGCTATGACCAACCTTGACAGCATATTAATAAGCAGACATTACTTTGCTGACAAACGTCCATGTAGTCAAAGCTATGGTTTTTCCAGTAGTCATGTATGGATGTGAGAGTTGGACCATAAATAAAGTTGAGAACCGAAGAATTGATGCTTTTGAACTGTGATGTTGGAGAAGGTTCTTGAGAGTCACTTGGACTGCAAGGAGATTAAACCAGTCAGTCCTGAAGGAAATCATTCCTGAATATTCATTGGAAGGACTGATGCTGAAGCTGAAACTCCAATAACTTGGCCACCTGATGCGAAGAACTGACTCATTGGAAAAGACAGATGGTGGAAAGATTGAAGGCAGGAGGAGAAGAGGATGACAGAGGATGAAATGTTTGGATGGCATCACTGACTCGCTGGACATGAGTTTGAGCAAGCTCTGGAAGTTGGTGATGGACAGAGAAGCCTGGTGTGCTGCAGTCCATGGGGTCGCAAAAAGTCAGACACAACTTAGTGAACTGAACTGATGGGTCTATCCTTGTCATAGGATAACAAAGAGTGTTGCCATGAACCTTATCTAAGTAATATAGGGAAGGCTGGGTCTTAGAGCTAAACCTTTTCCTAGAACAATGCGAATGGTGAGGAGATTTCTTAACCTTCTTTGCTTCCCAGGATCACAGGGTTCAGGTCAAATGCAACACCACCATGCCCACTCCCATCCCTCCTGTTTCCAACATGGATCTGCTGCTGGGAGGCCAGTCCCACTTGTTTTGCCTCCAAACCCAGTTCTCCACTCAAGCAAGATGGGGAGGAGGAGGAGAAAAGAAAAGAAAGATGAGAAGAGAAAATGTTAATTGAGCACTTGCAAGTGTCAGAAGCATACTAAAAGCTTTCTCCATGTTATCACACATGTTATCTCCACATTATCCTCTCTAGTCTGCTCTGGCTCTGAACCACCCCATCCCCCACCCCACCTCCACCTCTGGGTCATGAACTCAAGCTTCCCCTCCCAACTTGGGATCTACTTGTTCACTTGTTTCCCTGTGTTACTATTATTTATAAATAATTTCTAGACTGCAGGCTGAGTGCCCTACACATTTTTCATCAGTTCCCGTGCCTTTCATTTTTTGTTTGTAAAAACTGAGACTGGAGGAGTGAACATTGGGTTGGGTTTACAGAATCTCCGATTTTCTTTTTCTCACGTGGCCATAAACCATAAAATGTTCCCAAGTGGTTAGGAACAGACTCTGAAACTGAGCAGAGTCCTATGGGGCCTTCCTGGAACAGGCCTTCCACCACATCCTCTGCTTTAGCTCCTCTCTGAAGTACCTAAGTAATAGTATTTGATACACATTTCATGAGTTGTCTTGCACAAGTGAACCCCCCCACCCCCACCAATTGGAAGGTGTTAACTATTTGATGACAATGAGCACATAGCCCCAGGCCCCCTGAAACCTAAGGACTGATAGTGTTAACCTCTGTGACATCGCCCTGTTAACCTCACCATTAGCCAAGCAGAGAATTGTGCACAAACTGATCACACACCTGTGACACTCCTCCTTCATCTGGCTTTTAAAAGTGTTTTGGTGAAATCCTTCAAGAGTTCAGGCTTTTACAGCATGAGCCACCCATCTCTTTGCATAGTCCTGCAAAAAAACCTTTCTCTGCTCCAAGTTCTTACATGTCAGTTTGTTTGGCTTCACTGTGCATTGGGTACACAAACTTGGACTAACACAAAATCTCGAGTCCACCTCAGAGCAGGGCAATTTCACAAAAACTGTACTTATCCGTCCTTTGTGATGATAGAATTTTTGGCAACTTTCTATCAAGACTATTCATCTATCAAATACAACTTCTCCTATCCCATAGCAAACCCAAGAGACCAGCAGGAAGATTTCTGATATGTGGCTGCTTGAGGAGTTTCTTAGCTTCTTTCCACACCTTTCTAGAAACTCCATATTCAAATAACATATTTGCTTCTCAAATCATTCCCAGCTTTCTGGCACTCACGATAGTACAGGTTTTCTCTGCCATCTGAAAGTACAGCGTTCCGATGAAAACTTTTGTAAGTTGAAACGGTGTAAAACAAAGAAGTAATTACCTTGAGATACATCTTGCTATCAGATGCACAGAATAAATGGAGATAAAGCACAGGTGTTCACAGACACAGTTCAAAGTTATGGTGGCTTGATGCTGAGATGCTGAATGTGGTTCCTGGGAAAGGAGCTTGGTGGCGCTGTTTTTACTCCTGGCGTGTGTGCCGCCTCTATTAAAGCGTTAGCCACTTAGTCGTGTCTGACTCTGTGCGACCCCATAGACTGTGGCCTGCCAGACTCCTCTGCCCATGGAATTCTCCAGGCAAGAATACTGGAGTGGGCAGCCATTCCCTTTTCCAGGGGATCTTCTCAACCCAGGGTCTGAACCCAGGTCTTCTGCACTGCAGGCAGATTCTTTACTGTATGAGCCACCTGGGAAGCCCTGTTATTAATGCTCCCTGCAAACAAAATTGAACACTATTTTTAATTTTTGCCTTATTTTTTTGGTAAAAGCAAAAAAAGAGGGACTCAAAAGTTGAGAATTATCTTTTATTTGGCAGATTTTCTGAGGACTTTGTTAGGGGAAGCTCACTGATTGACCACCTACCCTGGCCAGGCACCATAGTAACCATTTGCATGAGTTGTTTTAGGACAGGGGGTCCTGGTAAGGAATACGGAACTAATAAGCCACCACCAACCAGAAGAGTTCAGGAAAGGTCAAAAGGAGACACCACATATCCAACCACCTCCCAGAATCCCTCTCTCTGGCATCCATCTTGGCTGAACTAGGTGTGCATCACCAGGAAGGACTCTGAGTCAGAATGATTGGCTAAAGACAACCCGGAAATCAATCCCATCACCATAAAACCCGAGACTGCTAGCCACACGGCAGTGGGAGCCACGTGGCAGTTCTCCTGTGTTCCCTTACCTGCTGCTCTCCGCCTGGGTGCCCCTTCCCAATAAAATCTCTTGCTTTGTCAGCATATGTGTCTCCTCGGACAATTCACTTCCTAGTGTTAGACAAGAGCCCAGTTTCGGGCCCTGGAAGAGGTCCCCCTTCCTGCAACAACTTGAGCCTGAAAGACTGCCTCTCAGATCATTCTGAGGGACTGTTTCAAAGCAATAAAGGAGGAGCCAGGATATATAGGAGTTTCTGCAGCAAAACTCAGGCAGTCAGAACATCAGAAGATTGCTTTCAATTGATGAAAACAAATATCTCACGTTAAGGAATTTAGTGCCTTTCTATGTATGCAAAGATGCAAGAGTCTGGGTTCATTGAAATCAATCCTTTGATGTGCACCTTAACTGTCTCCAGCTTTTCTCCATCCTTAATGCCCTCATGGTGCACAGGTGAGGGCTGGTACGGTGGCTACTGGCTTGACGGCTACATCTTCCGTTTACGCATCTGGCAGGGAAAATTTTTCATCCACATCTCTGTTGGATTTCTTTCAGTTAGTGAAAACAGGTTGTAGTGAAGGTCTTAAGCGAAACAGCACTTAGTGGACTTTTGAAAAGCAGGTGATATCTGTGTTTAAAATTCAACTTATTCTACAAAAGAAACAATTTCCTATAAAACACTGCAAATTAAGAGGAAATATGGAGTATAAAAAGGTAAGGTAATTACATAAACAATGTAGTTAAGAACTGTTTGGCCTTGGGGAAAATGTGACTCACCAGATTTGCAAAATCACTCCTTAGAAAACAGAGCACCAGTAGAGAGTAAGCATATTCTAATTTTTTATTTATTTATTTATTTTTTTTAGGGTAGTAAAAACCTTTTGTGTTGGGAAATAGGCTTCTGTAAAGATAAACTCTCAGCCTCCAGACAATAGTACACAATAATAAAAGCATTATTGTCCCCATATTGTGAATAAGGTTACAAGCCTGGGAGCTCACTCAAGTTTGCAGACCCCAGAAGTGGTAAAGCATGAATTCAAACCAAACTGAACTCAAAAGGATGCAAATTGCACATGTACTCCTGAGCCCTTCTTCCCCTGAGGATGTGCATTCCTTGAAAGCAGGACTCTAAATAATGATTATTTTATGCACCTCACACAGTGCTTTACACTTTATCAGCCTTCAGTAAATATTTAGAATTCCAGACCTATAAGAACCGGGTATCAGCTAGCAATGTGTTTAAATGCATAGAACAGAAAATTCAACTAATTTGAATAAATAAATAATAGGGGCTTGTTTTTGAGATTAGATAAATAGGCGCTCAGATAACTAGGGGCTTGTTTTGCTCACAATGTTTTGCTCTCAAGAAGGTAAGTGACTGGCTTAGGTTCAGCAGTTCAGGCCAGCATACCTGAGGTTCTCTTGGCCTTTTTGAACATATGTGGGGTTAGCCTACATGGAGTGTTGGCCACAGGCTTCACTTTATAATAAGAGATGTTGAAGCCCAGAGAGGTTAAGTAACTTGTCCAAGATTTCACAGCTAAGTGACCATGCCAAGGTTTAAACCCAAACTCCCTTACACCATGGTCTTCTCTGCTCCTAAGACTTGATCCTCCTGGGACCCTGCTCTCTACTGAAACTAATCCAATAATGGATTTTGAGTTGATCTTTGATCATCCGCCTTCTCTCTAGGTTGATAGACTGAGCTTTCAATGGCATACTCCCAAGGAGCGGTCGTAACTGTAAAGACTACAGTCCTGCATCATGCAAAAGGAGGAGAGATGGTTTGGAGGCCAGGGTGAGCAGTGCCACTTCAGTCACATAAATAGTTGGTGACTCACTTGGGATATACATCTACTGAACTTCTGGTTAACCTTCTAAACCCAACTGTGCTCTGATGAAGAATTTGTCTTTGTCCAGGAATACCTGACATGGAACTCCTAGAGTCCTGGGATTTCCTGAATGATAGGAATGCCTTTGTTATGCTAACAAGGCAATTCACCAGTGGACCCTAGATAGCTTCAGGATGGGCTAATCACAAGAGTCCAGCCCCATGATTAGAGGGTTGGAGCTTTAGGCCAGCCTGACCTCCAAGGATGGGAGGGGGGCTGGAGGTTACATTCAATCACATGGACAATGATGTAATCAGTCCTGCCTATATAATGGAATGAAACTTCAATAAAAATTATGAACACTGAAGCCCACTGGAACATCATGGTTGGTGAACACATCCACATGCCAGTTGGATGGACCTCATGGGGACTGGGCACAGAAGCCCTACAGCCCTCTCATACCTCCCTCTCTGTGTATTGAAAGGTTGTTGCTGAACGATAAGACGCCAGGATTCTTGGCCTCCGGAGGAGACGAATTCAATCCGGGGCCAGAGACGAGGCTGGATAGCTCAGAGCTTTTGTGTAATAAAGGTTTATCAAAGTATAAAGGAGATAGAGAAAGCTTCTGACATAGGCATCAGAAGGGGGCAAAAGAGTAGCCCCCTCTTAGTATTTAGCTGTATGTTATATAGTCACTCACAGTCTGTTAAACGAAAGGAATGTCATAAAATTTAGAATGGCACCAGATAATTCATCCCTGGCCATAAAACGATTGACTTGAATCTTGTAGAAGGGCAGAATACCAACAAATAGTTTCATTTACATAGATTAGGGGAACAATACCTGAGTAAGTAAGTTAGGCAGTTTGGCGGAACCAACTTGAAGATAGAGTCTGGGGTACATTAACATAGCTTAAGACAACATTTCCATAAGAAAAAGAAATGTATTGGTTAACTCAAGGCTTGAGAGTAGTTAGCTTTAGGTGAGACCAGGTGTCATGGCAACACAGCATTTTAAGAGAAACCTCCTTTTAAATTTGTAAGTCAATGTAGATGCAGGTACTGACAGTCAATTCATCTTATATGTAAATCGTATAAACTTAGAGTATTAATAAACACAGTACAATAATGTAAAAAAAATAAATAAATAAATTTGTATAGAGAAGGAAAAACAAATCGCTGGTTTGTTTCTTCCTGCCGCTTAAGAGAGATAAAAATATCTGGCACTTGCAGCCTCTTTCCTCTATTTGGAGACCCCTGGCCTTCCTGCCTGTTACCCTCTAAGTATCCATTAAGATAAAACTGTATTCTTAGGTATAAAGTGCCTTCCTAAATTCTATGAGTCTTCTGAGTAAATAATCCCACCTGAGGGAGGTGTGGAAACCCATGAATTTGTAGCCAGCCAGTCAGAGGTGCAGGTGAGTTGGGGTCCCCTGGAACTTACAGTTGACGTCTGAAGTGAGAATAACTTTGTGGAAGAATCTGTCCTGAACCTGTAGGGTCTGGGTTATGTCTGGGTAGGTAGTGCCAGAACTGAATTGCAGTACAGCAGGTGGTATTAGACAAGTAGGTGGTGGTTTAGTCGCTAAGTCATGTCCAACTCTTGCAACCCCATGGACTGTAGCCCACCCGGCTCCTCTGTCCATGGGATTCTCCAGGCAAGAATTTCCTTCTCCAGGGGATCTTCCCAACCCAGGATTCGAACCTGGGTCTCCTACATTGCAGGCAGATTCTTCACTGAATGAGCTATTAAGAAAGACAAGTAGGAGCAGAAATGAAATATCAACTCAAACTTATCCCTTCTTAGACGTCTTTCCCTCTCTGGAGAGAATAAATCCTCCCACTTCTGTGCTATCTCAAAATATACTGCATAGTGATGTATTTATGTACTTTTAAATCTCCTCTAACTACATTATTAACTCCTAGAAGAAAAAGATTCAACCTTACCAATTTTGATTGTGTTTCCACAGTGCTTGACAAATATAGGTACTCAGTCCATATTTAATGAGCTCAAGGATAAATGGGTGTGTGTGTGATCCTGTTGTTCAGTGCGCCCAACTCTCAGCCCTTGTTTTCTGCCTGATGCCTTCCTTCTCCTTCACTCTTCCTTGCACAGACCAAGGTAATTGCTCCACATGAGCTCCAGTCTACTGTCGCTTCTCTTTGTTTTTTGCTGAAGAACACAGGCTGCCTGCTGCCCAGAAGTTTAATCGTTGTCTCTCAGCTCTGTCTCCTAATGAGAAATGACTGGTAGGACGTGAGAGATGAATAGCTGATGAGTTCACAGGTTGTAAGCATCTCTCAGGTACTGTTCCCTGCTCAGTTTTTTCCTGTTTTTATTTTCCCTCAGATAATGGAAAAGCACTATTTATAATTAGATCAGATACCATAAGTGTTATAGCCACGCTTTCCGGGAAACAGACTCACTCAGAAGGACAATGCAGATAGTGGAGTGCAGTTTATTATGCCGGCAGGCCCAAGGCAGAGTCTCCTCTTAGCCAAGGACCCCGTCCAGCATTTGTGAAAATCTTTTATACCCCATGCGTACGTGTCCAGACCCACCACCTACCCCATGTGTACGTGTCTAAACCCACCACCTACCCCATGTGTACGTGTCTAAACCCACCACCTACCTCATGTGTACGTGTCCAAACAGTCAATAGTCAATAAGTCCGCAGTTACATTCCAACCAGTTAATAATCGATAAGCCTGTGATTACATCCTGATAGATACAAAAAAAAGTTTATGACCTGTCCAGAGACAGGGGTGATTACGGTATGCTTCCTCTTAGGCAATGAGTAGCCTGGATGTGATCTTCAAGATTCCCCTGTCTGGAGGGGGTCTTATCCTTCCATTGTCGTCCCCACAGGCACTAAGCAGAGAGTTCAGAGTCCGCTGGAGAGGCAGCCGAGCACGGCCAGCACGGACAGGCCTGAGATGGAGTCCAGGCCCTATGAATTACTTCTTCATAAGAAGCAAATGCCACCACCAAAACACATGTGACATAATAAGAAATAATTAAATATGTATTTATTCACACAGAGAACTCCTCACCTCCCCCTTGCTGCTCCACTGCTCCTTTGCCATGTTTGTCAAGGCACGCGCACCCCTGTGAAGCCTGAGGTCCCCTCTTCCATGTCTGAGAAGGCAGAACACCAGTCTAGTTAGTCCTCAATCCCTTCCAAGCCTTGTCTGGATGTTTCTGCTTTCAACCCTTCCAAAGTTTGAGGAGAGGAGGATGGGTTGAGAGGACAACTTCTCCTCTTCCTCATCCATCTTCTCCTTCTTCCTCTCCTCTCATTCTCTCTTCCTTCCCTCTTCCCAGCACCACAGAGGCTTTCTCCTTCCTTTTCCTGTGTGGAAGGAGCTCCCTTTTATGTCATATTTCCCTTCCTCCTTACTTAGTGAACTTCCTCTAGGTGACATTCACAACCCTTTTCTCTGAGGCACTATGTCTCATAGCCTAATCTTAATGTCTTCAGGGTTGATGGGCATCAGGGGGAAGACCTCTAAGACGATAAACACAGAAAAATAGAAAAATACTGCATGACATGAACTAACACAGTGTTAGTTGCTCAGCTGTGTCCAACTCTTTGTGACTCCATGGACTATAGCCCGCCAGGCTCCTCTGTCCATGGAATTCTCCAGGCAAGAATACTGGAGTGGGTTGCCAGTTCCTTCTCCAGGGGATCTTCCCAACCCAGGGATCAAACTAGGGTCTCCTGCATTGCAGGCAGAAGCTTTACCATCTGAGCTACTAGGGAAGCCCAGGATAAACACAGAGGTATACATAAAATATTACAAGCATCTGATCAACACTTATTCTCAATAATCCTGTGCTAGGCACTCAAGAGAAGTCTAACTCCCTTCCACAGGCAGCAACCAAGTTAATGTGAGAGGCAGATAAGTATGGAAGCTATTTTGCTACAGAGGGCTGAAGGAAGACCAGGGCTCTGTGCTTACACAGAAGAGGGGCTCCCAACCTAGACTAGGAAGTTGGGATGTGGGAATATGGTCCTAAGCTGACACTGGAGAGACAGACAGGAGTTAAAACGACCATCCCCCACCCCAGCAGGAGGATATGCCTGTGCAAATGTCTAGAATGTTAAGAAACAAAGAAACAACAAGTCAGTAGTTCAGCTTAGCAGGAACTGAGGTGGGAAGAGAGGAGACATGAGGCTTCATGGGTAGGTAGGCTTTTATAGACAATACAGTTCAGTCATTCTGTCATGTCCAACTCTTTGCAAACCCATGGACTGCAGCACGCCAGGCCTCCCTGTCCATCACCAACTCCCTGAGTTTAATCAAACTTATATCTCTTGAGTCAGTGGTGCCATCCAGTCATCTCATCCTCTGTCATCCCCTCCTCCTCTCACCTTCAATCTTTCCCAGCACCAGGTTCTTTTCAAATGAGTCAGCTCTTCGCATCAGGTGGCCAAGTTATTGGAGTTTCAGCTTCAGCATCAGTCCGTCCAATGAATATTCAGGACTGATTTCCTTTAGGATGGACTGGTTGGATCTCCTTGCAGTCCAAGGGACTCTCAAGAGTCTTCTCCAACATCACAGTTCAAAAGCATCAATTCTTTGGAGCTCAGCCTTCTTTATGGTCCAACTCTCACATCCATACATGACTGCTGGAAAAACCATAGCTTTGACTACACGGACATTTGTCAGCAAAGTAATGTCTCTGCTTATTAATATGCTGTCAAGGTTGGTCATAGCTTTTCTTCCAAAAAGCAAATGTCTTTTAATTTCATGGCTGCAGTCACCATCTGCAGTGATTTTGGAGCTCCAAAAAAATAAAGTCTGCCACTGTTTCCACTGTTTCTCCATCTATTTTCCATGAAGTGATGGGACCAGATGCCATGATCTTAGTTTTCTGAATGTTGAGCTTTAAGCCAACTTTTTCACTCTCCTCTTTCACTTTCATCAAGAAGCTCTTTAGCTCTTCTTCACTCTGCCATAAGGGTAGTGTCATCTGCATATCTGAGGTTATTGATATTTCTCCCGGCAATATTGATTCCAGCTTATGCTTCATCCAGCCCAGTGTTTCTCATGATGCACTCTGCATATAAGTTAAATGAGCATGGTGACAATATACAGCCTTGAGGTACTCCTTTTCCTATTTGGAACCAGTCTATTATTCCATGTCCAGTTTTAACTGTTGCTTCCTAACCTGCATACAGATTTCTCAAGAGGCAGGTCAGGTGGTCTGGTATTCCCATCTCTCTTAGAATTTTCCAGAGTTTATTGTGATCCACACAGTCAAAGGCTTTCACTGAGCATGGCCCTGCCCATCAGAACAAGACTCAGTGTCCCCCTCAGTCAGTCTATCCCATCAGAAAGCTTTCTTAAGTCTCTTATCCTTCTCCATCAGAGGAAGACAAACTGAAAGCCACAATCACAGAAAACTAACCAATTTAATCACATGGACCACAGCCTTATCTAACTCAATGAAGCTATGAGCCATGCTGTGTAGGGCCACCCAAGATGGATGGGTCATGGTGGAGAGTTCTGACAAAATGTGGTCCACTGGAGAAGGGATGACAAACCACTTCAGTATTCTTGCCTTGAGAATCCCATGGAGAGTATGAAAAGGCAAAAAGATAGGACACTGAAAGATGAACTCCCCAGGTCAGTAGGTGCCCAATATGCTACTGGAGATCAGTGGAGAAATAACTCCAGAAAGAAAGAAGAGACGGAGCCAAAGGAAAAGCAACACCCAGCTGTGGATGTTACTGGTGATGGAAGCAAGGTCCATAGCTGTAAAGAGCAATATTGCATAGGAACCTAGAATGTTAGGTCCATGAATCAAGGCAAATTAGAAGTGGTCAAACAGGAGATGGCAAGAGTGAACATCAACATCTTAGGAATCAGTGAACTAAAATGGACTGGAATGGTTGAATTTAACTCAGATGATCATTATATCTACTACTGTGGGCAAGAATCGCTTAGAAGAAATGGAATAGCTATCATAGTCAACAAAAGAGTCTGAAATTCAGTACTTGGATGCAGTCTCACAAACGACAGCATGATCTCTGTTCATTTATAGGCAATAGGGGCCTTTAAACCAGTCAATCGTAAAAGAAATCAGTACTGAATATTCATTGGAAGGACTGATGATGAAGCTGAAACTCCAATACTTTGGCCACCTAATGCAAAGAACTGACTCACTAGAAAAGACCCTATCGCTGGGAAAGATTAAGGCAGGAGGAAAAGGGGATGACAGAGGATGAGATGTTTGGATTGCATCACTGACTCAATGGACATGAGTTTGAACAAGCTCTGGGAGTTGGTGATGGACAGGGAGGCCCGGCGTCCTGCAATCAATGGGGTCACAAAGAGTTGGACACGACTGAGCAACTGAACTGAACTGGGGACTTTAAAGAGTTTCAATCAGGCTCAGCTGAGTCATTTTAACCTGTATATTGGTCAAGACCAGCATATGCAGACCAGTTTGGAGACCACTGGGTTACTCAGGGTGAGGCAAACAAGATGTCAAGGGCACAAAACTTAAGAAGACACTCACTCTCAGGGCTGTGCAAGGGCCTCCTTAAACTCGGTGACCTCGACACCTCACTCCCCTCACCCTAGTCCAAGCTCTGACTGCGAATATGAGCTCATGCATAGATAACTGATAGTTTGGATAGTTGCTGAGATATTTGCTTTTATAAAAGGAACCCTAGAGCTAGAGGAGTATTTACTAAAAAGGAGACCCCATTCACAACAGCTAATGTAAGCATGCCCATGAGCGTGACAAAAAGAGCTGAGTCTTTTCTCCTGTGTCTACCAAGTCGGAGTTTGACGGCTCAGGAGGAGGCTCTCAGGAGACGGTCATAAAATCTTTCTTCTGATGTGGGAGAAAAGAGACGGTGGCTCCTCGGTATGAGAGTAGCTTACTTTTAAGAGCCAAAGTCATGCTGAGGAGGGTGGTGTCCATCCATGCCCAAGGCAGCCTCAAAACAGCCTAAGCCCTTTGGTGCCCACAGGGTGATCCAGGGCGATGGCCTTCACATTCTTTTAGTCTGATGTCCCCTAAACAAACGAAGCACAAGCCAAAACCAAAGCTTCAAGGCTGGGAACACACTGGAATGAGGAATAGGAAGAATAAAGCCTCACAAGGCAGTTGACAATCAAGTGAGAGAGTGAATAGGAGGTCCTGGTAGCGTATGGCACCAGTCACAGTCTTTGCTCTGTTGATGTCAACTTATTCCACCCTTCCTTGCTGGGCTTCCCTGGTGGCTCAAATGGTAAAGAATCTGTCTGCAATGCAAGGAGACCCAGGTTCCATCCCTGGGTCAGGAAGATCCCCTGGATAAGGGAATGGTACCCACTCCAGTGTTCTTGCCTGGAAATTCCACGGACAGAGGAGCCTGGTGGGCTACAGTCCACGGGGTCGCAAAGCATCAGACATGACTGAGTGACTAACACTTTATTTCCTTTCTGAGCTCTGTAGGGCATCTTACAGATACTAATAAGAGCTGCTATTTATTAACCTGTTAAAACACGGCAAGCACTTTACCTGTATTATTTCATCCTTTCATCTGGCCTATTTTGTAGATCATACAACTGAGGCTCAAAGAAGTAAATTTAGTTGCCCAAGAGCACACACAGCCAAGATGGATTCAAGCCCCAGTTTGTTAACTCCCAGCAGAGTCACGACATTAACCAGCACACCTTCATGCCCTTCCTGGCTTCAGAGCCACAGGGTGAGACAAACCCCCAGCAGAGAACTCTTCACTGAGCCCTGCTTCCCAGACAAATACCTCTGAGGAGAGAGCTGTCTCAGACTTCTTCAGGAAACAATTCCATGTCTTGAAGCCTCACACTGGGACTGCCCCCAAGAACTTCCTTCCAGAAAAATTTAATTGCTTCTTGCTGTAATTTCAACTCATGGCTTCTTATTTACTTTCTTCAGAAAGATTTAGAAGAAAATGAAATTAAAGTGTTATTTCAAAATACATTGTTGGGGATGCGTGCATGCTCAGTTCCTCAGTTGTGTCCGACTTTGTGTGGCCCTGTGGCCTGTAGCCCACCAGGCTCCTCTGTCCCTGGGGCTTCCCAGGCAAGAAGACTGAAGCAGGTTGCCATTTCCTACACCAGGGGATCTGCCTGATCATTGCCATCCTCCACCAAAAACAGCTCTGCCTTTCTTTGGACTCCTTAGCAGAAACGATTCATTAGTTATCTTCAAGATCATGCTCCAGCTCATACAAATAAAACTGGGGAGAGGTTAGCAAAAGTAATTATTCATTGCTAAGAGACTGAGGCTTAAAACTATCTTTCCTTGAATAGAATTCAGGGATGGTGGTGGCAGGAGAGAAAAATCCAGCATGCTCTCCAAACTATTGGTTTCCTCTCTTAGTATATTTTATTTTTCTAGCTGCTGTACTTTTTTTTTTCTCATACTGAAGCTTGAGGGCAAGTTTGATGTGCATCTTACACATCCACAAATATGTCTATTTCTAGCAATATATAGTTCCAATGGCAAATGTTCACAAGACAACATATACTGAAATTTGATCATTTTCCTCTAAAATAAGAAAAAACAAGCTGTTTAGGTCTCACTGACATAAGACAGTAGATCCTTGATGGTTTCAAGGGTTATTCCCAAGACTTTGACAAAATCCTCAGAATGATTTTTGTGAAAATGTTATATGGGCACCTAACTGCTCTCCAAATTACAGTTTAGTCAAAAGTCATTTGTTTCCTAGATACAACCTCACAGTCTAAGTTAAGTTTTCATTTTGCACTCAAGTTTTAACTTCTACTTAAACAAGTTAGGACTCATCAAACAATCACTCAGTTCAGTTCAGTTGCTCAGTCGTGTCCGACTCTTTGCGACCCCATGAATGGCAGCATGCCAAGCCTCCTTGTCCAACACCAACTCCAGGAGTTTACTCAAACTCATGTCCATCGAGTCGGTGATGCCATCCAGCCATCTCATCCTCTGTCATCCCCTTATCCTCCTGCCCCTAATCCCTCCCTCTCAGCATCAGGAACTTTCCCCAAATGAGTCAACTCTTCGCATAAAGTGGCCAAGTATTGGAGTTTCAGCCTCAGCATCAGTCCTTCCAATGAACACCCAGGACTGATCTCCTTTAGGATGGACTGGTTGGATCTCCTTGCAGTCCAAGGGACTCTCAAGAGTCTTCTCCAACACCACAGTTCAAAAGAATCAATTCTTTGGTGCTCAGCTTTCTTCACAGTCCAACTCTCACATCCATACATGACCACTGGAAAAACCATAGCCTTGACTAGACAGGGCGGCGGCCGACAGTAGCTACCCCACACCCGAGGCCAGACACTCGCTGAAAGTGCCATAATATCTACTTTTCTCTTTTTTACCTGTATGGATTTGTCTTCTTCACATTAAAGATGTAAGTCCTGGGAATTCCCTGGCAGTCCAGTGGTCCACTCTTCCACTGCATGGGGCCTGATTTCGATCTCTGGTCAGGGAACTGAAATCCCACAAGCTGCAAGATGCAGAAAAAAAAAAAAAAAAAAAAGACTTGAGTCCTAAAGGGGGACTGATAAATTAGGAATTTAGGATTGACACAGACAGCCTACTGTATATAAATAGAAAATAATAAGGACTTACTATATAGCACAGGGAACTCTGTTCAGTACTCAGTAATAAGCTATATGGGAAAAGAATCTTAAAAAGAGTGGATATGTGTGTGTGTGTGTGTGTGTGTGTGTGTGTGTGTGTGTGTGCGCGCGTGTGTGCATGTGTGTGTGTGTGTGTGTGTGTGTGTATATATATATATATATAACTGATTTGCTTAGCTGTACACCTGAAACTAACACAACATTATAATCAACTCCAATTACAAAAAAAAAAGACTTGAGTCCTTCCTAATGTGTCCCTCTTTAAAGTAACCTGAAATCTAAATTCTGGACTATTACAATTATTTCTTCTAAGATGTAAGTGTAGGAAGCCACTTCAGTCATTTTAAAGGTATACAGGTAAGAGAACAAGGAAGTTTCAGCAAATTATTTATAATAATATTTGCTAGTGACTGGATTGTGTCCCCTTAAATTCATATGTTGAAGCCCTAGGCCCCAGTATGACTATAGTTGAAGACAGGGCCTTCAGGGATGTGAAGTGAAGTGAAAGTTGCTCAGTTGTGTCTGACTCTTTGCAACCCCATGGGCAATAGAGGGCATTGCCCTAATGAGGGCAGAGCCCTAATGCAATAGGCTTGTCCTTATAGGAAGAGGGTTGGGCGAGGGGGCTTCCCTGGTGGCCTGGTGGCTCAGGCAGTACAGAATCTGCCTGCAACGCAGGAGACCTGGGTTCGATCTCTGGGTTGGGAAGATCCACTGGAGAAGGGAATGGCAACCCACTCTGGTATTTGTGCCTGGAGAATTGAAAGGATAGAGGAGCCTAGCTGGCCACAGTCCATGGAGCCACAAAGAGTCCAACATGACTGAGTGATTAACATTGTTTTCTATAAGAAAAGGATGAGATACCAAAAGTCTCTCTGGCTCTCTGACCTCCACCCACCAAGTCTGTACAGAAGGGCCATGTGAAGACACAGTGGGAAGGTGATCTGCGAGCCAGGAAAAGAGGCCTCACCAGAAACCAACCCTGATGGCACCTTGATCTTGGACTTGGTACCCTCCACAACTGTCAGAAAATAGACTTCTGATGTTTAAGCCACCCAGTCTTTGGTATTTTATTGGATTTACTTTTTGTGGCAGCCCTAGCAGACTAATTCAATACCACTAGATAGACTTAAAATGATTATTTAACCAGCAAAAGTTGGAATTAGTGAGGACCTGGGAAAGAGTCCAAGGAAATGAAGAAGTAGTAGATTGCACATGAACTAATTACTCATGTTTTATATCAGGGAATTAACAAATATTGGAGAGAATTGCTAATTTAAAAAAGGGAAAACTAAAATACATTATTCAAAGTTAAAATTCTGCACCATTTAGGAATGCTTTAGCTTCAGTTAATAGACAATCTGACTGTTATAGTTATAAGAAACAGAGTTATTCCCCTCCTCTGACCCATCACCCATAAAAAGAAGTGCAGGGGTGAACATCTACTGGCATTAGCTCAGAAGTACCCACTGTCAGGGCCAATATCACTGCAAATCTCTCAGCCTTCTCTTCATGGTCACAAATTGGATGCTGTAGTTCCAGCCATTAAGTCCTCAATCTAGGCAAGAATAAAAAGTGGGGGAGAGGGATAGCAGCAGCAGACTAGCTTTTATTTTTAGCCATAACTGTTTTAACATGGTCATTCTCAGGTGCAAGGTAGAAGGGGATTAGAATGTGTATTCTGTTTCAACCTACCTACCTGTTTATTGGGCTTCCCAGGTGGCTCAGTGGTAAAGAATCTGCCTGCAATGCAGAAGACCTGGATTCAATCCCTGGGTCGGGAAAATCCCCTGGAGGAGGAAATGGCAACCCCACTCCAGTGTTCTTTCCAGGATAACCCCATGGACAGAGAAGACTGGAGGGCTACAGTCCATAGGGTCGCAAACAGTCGGACATGGTAGGTAGTTAGAATAGGGAAAAGGAGTCCAGAATGGCAGTGTCTAAAAGACCTGGAAGGGAAAAGCCCACAAAAATAGAACAAAGGAAGGTCCGGGCACTGGAGTGAGAACCTCAAGTAAAACAAACAGCACTCCTGGCTGGCCCAATTTACATAGGACAGGACCAGGGAGAGAAAAACATATAAAAAGAGGAGCCAAAGGTAACTCTCTCTCTCCCGCGTGCTGGGGCACTCTTCTCTTCGCGTATTTGGGTTGACATGCCCTCACGCCTCAAAGATGGATTTTCCTATTATCTAAATAAAATAGAGCTCTAACACTGAGCTGTAACACTGATTTATCTAAGAGCTATAACATGGTCCGTTTGAGACCTGAGAGCTATAACATGGTCTGTCCAAGAACCGAGAGCTGTGAGACACCGAGGGGGGCTTTAATGTCCATCACTCCAAATCTTTGTTGTGACAAGACAAAAACCGAGGAGCATACACTCGCCTGACAGACACGACTGAGCATGTACATAAACCAAGAACATTCCTGTTACTAAAATGGTTACACATACCTGCTTCTAAGGTATGAGGCAATGGATGAAGGTAGTTGGTCCAGAGACTTTTGTTTTTATTTTTATATAATTTTAAAAACTGTAAATATAATATTGAAAACCTTTAAAGGATGAAAAAAAATCATGCCTCATATTTGTAGGTTACTGAAGCTGAAACTCCAGTACTTTGGCCACTTCATGCGAAGAGTTGACTCATTGGAAAAGACCCTGATTCTGGGAGGATTGGGGGCAGGAGGAAAAGGGGATGACAGAGGATGAGATGGCTGGATGGCATCACCGACTCGATGGGCATGAGTTTGAGTAAACTCCGTGAGTTGGTGATGGACAGGGAGGCCTGGCGTGCTGCGATTCATGGGGTCGCAGAGTCAGACACGACTGAGCATCGGAACTGAACTGAACTGACATATCATATCCATGGATACTCCAGGGTCCCTAGTGAACTGTTGAAGCTGCTATTTTAAGTCATTGACTGCCAAGAATCTACTTGATGTGGGGCTACTTCAGTAGCTCCACATTCATTTAGAATCCCCAAAGTGTTTAAACCATTGTTTAAAATCAGCCTCCTCATTGGGCTATCTACTCCAGGTTTTAAAGATGGCTACTAGATCATTCTTGGCAAGACCCGCAGCTGCACACAGTAGTGGTCAAGAGCATAGCCACTGGAGTTAGAAAAACTTGGGTCTAACATCCTGTTAAAACTTCTTGCCAGTTGTGTGAAATTATAAAAAATTAATTATAAAAAATTTTTAAAAAATAAATAAAAGAGTGCAGTAACACTTCACCATTCAGTATTAGCAGTGAGAATTCACTACATTTCTAGCAGTTAAAATGCCTAGATCCATACTTGTTGAATAATTTACAAATGATTTCATTTGTCTATAAAATTGCAATTTTCCTCAGAATTCTCATTTGCAATGTGCACATCATTTTCACATCGAGTCATTTTTTGTGACTCTCATGTAGGCTTTTAACTTGAAGTTGCACACCATCTCTCAAGTAGTTAACACATAATAGAAGCTGAATTTTTTAAAAATACTTTAAGAAATCCTTATGCAAAATGAATTATTGGACTTTTGTTGAAAATGTGTGACCAAACTGATGCAGGATGCTTCATGCCTTTTACAAACACAAAGCAATGTTGTTTAAAACTAAGAAATGAAAAAAATCCAAATTCCACAAAAAAGGAGTAAATGAACAGCTAAACTTCTAATATCAAGTCTTGATATTAGAACTGCTCATGGGTACATCAAGATTGAATATACATTTTAGATGCTGGAGCTGTGTTACCTTTGTGAATATGGAGATGACATTCATGGAACAGGGGGAGAGGGTGGGTCAGGGCTGAAACTTTCTACCTAAAGTTGCAAGCCTAAAAGTGGCTGCTATCAGGTTGAATGGCAGAAATGGAACTAGATATTGATTGGTCAGGGGAAGTGGTATAGAAGCTTTCCATTTACCCTGGACCATTGGTGGAAAATAGAGTTACTCACAAGAAATCAGAGATCCAAGCCAGCTCTACACTTGGATGCAGGGCCAAATTCATACTGCTCTTGGGGTATGGAAAGCCCAGGCTGAGACACAACATTAAAAACTCATTAAGAATCATAATGGCATCATATCTCAGTTAGATTCATCTTTCTTAGTAACAAATAAAAATCTGGGAAAATGTTTTAAAACATCTGTAAGAAAGCATTGGAAAGTGACAAAAAGTATATGAAAACTAGATAAGAGTACACTTAAAATTCAACAATTACAAATGGTGTGATTTGTGAGGCTTTTTGTCTACTGACATTCCCCAGTGTGCAGGAAACTTGAGGTAGGAAAAAGCCAGTGCCTTACTCTGCAAGATAGCACAAGATGAAGGGCAGGGCTTGTGGAGTAGCTGGAAAGTTAGGGGGAGAAATTGTGGAGAAGAAGTTACAGAAGAGGTGAACCAAAAAAACACAATATAAACTGAGCCAAACTTGTTGGCAGCCTACTAACCTATAGATGTTTTAGGGAGGCCCCAGAAAGCCCAGGTGAAAGGCAGTGGGTGGAAGTCAGAAGGACAGAGAAAAGATTTCAGCTGCTGCCCACCACATGGGATATCAAGGTTAACTGCCTGCTAGGCCAAAATAAGAAAGATAAAATCCTTCAGAGAAACATAAAATGCAGCATCTCTTCAACACAGCATTACGTATCCAGTGTGTAACCAATCTAAAATCAATAGGAATGAAAAGAAACAGAAAAATTTAACCCATATGCTAGAGAAAAATCATACAATAGAAACCAGTTCTGAAATGACCTAGATGCTGCAATCAGCAGACAAGGAACTTTAAAACCACCATTATTATAACTATTCAAATATTTTATAAGAAAACATATGCAGAAAGAATGAACAGATTGATAATCTCTGCAAACGAATAGAAATTACAAAAAAATAATCAAATAAGAAACAATGGCATTTCTATACTGGTGGCATAAAAAGCTCTGGTAATTCCTGTTGAAGATAAAAATTATTTAAAATGGGACTAAATTATTTAAAACAACTTCTCCTCTGTGAAATAGAATGTCAAGAGACTAAGAAGACAAGCCATAGACTGGAAGAAACTATTTGGAAAGAATATCTGATGAAGGACTGTTAAAATTCCTAAAACTCAACAATAAGAAAACAATGTGATTAAAAAATGGACCAAAGAACTCAACAGACACCTCACCAAAGAAGATACGCACACAGAAAATGAGCATATGAAAAGATACTCCAAATCATTGGTCATTAGGGAAATGCAAATTCAAATAACGATGAGAGTTTTCATTACACACCCACGTGAATGGTCAAAATCTGGAACCAAGTGAAAATTTTAAAACTGAAAAATAAAATGTCTGAAATCCATGCTCACTATTTCTATTCACTATTGTACAGGAAAATCTAGTTAGTACAATAGGACAAGTAAAAGATGTAAAAGTCATATATATTAAAAAGAAATAGAACTGTATTTGCACATGAAATGATCATATACATAGACAATCCTAAAGCATCTATTATATACATGCAATATATGTAATATAATCTTTCATATGTTTTATATATAATGTAATCTATTACATATATACATATATAATGAATTAGTGATTAGAATGGTTGTAGGATGAGAGTGCAATTTAAAAAGATTTATTTTCTGTTTTCTATAGCTTAGATCTATAAGAAAGAGCAAGTTCCAAAGACCTAACAAATACTTAGGATCTGACAGAGGTTAAAAAATAAACTTTAATAAAACAAAAATTTAGGTGAGAAAAAGTGCATCAGCAAAACTTTGTAAAATAAAGGAGAGAAGAGCTCCCCCAGAAAGAAAACCAAATCTCTGATTGGTAAGATTACTTTGAGTATTTAATATCTAAACACACATGTAGCATTTTTTTGGCTCAGAGATAGTGCTTTCTTTGAAGTGACTATGTCTGGACCGAGTACTGGTTCCCCTCAAGGCTAGAAGCCTCTGATTCCCAGAAACTCTCATTCTTATGTTATATATAAAGTTGGACTCTTCTGGCTTTAGTTTCACTGAGCGACCAGTTCCATGGCTAGCAGATGGACGCTAAAGTGAATGTGAGACAAATCTCAAACCTTTGTTTGAGTTCCATACTTTCTCTTCCTAAATCAAGGATATAGGGAGGACTTGGATTTGAAGAGGGAAAGAAATTTATGGAAAACATTTATTTGAAGAGAGCTGTTACCTATTAGTTCCCCTCCACCCCCAACTGCCACTTCAGATAGGAAGTGAGGTTTTATTCTCTTATCTCAAGCCTAATGAAGTAGTTTCCTTGAGAGCTTGATAAAAGTCCTCTGGAGGCTGGGGATACTGTGGACAGGTATCTGATTTCAGGCAATCACAGAAGGAAGGATAAGGACTGACATTGCTTTGGTAGTATAGCCAACAGAAGGCCACCAGGCTACAAGAGCCTGCATTGCTCTAATGTACAGAGAAAGATTGGCTTCTCTGGTGGCTCAGCTGGTAAAGAATCCCCCTGCAATGCAGGAGACGTCAGTTCAATTCCTGGGTCAGGAAGACTCACTGGAGAAGAGATAAGCTACCCATTCCAGTATCTTTGGGCTTCTCTGGTGGCTCAGACAGTAAAGAATCTGCCTGCAATGCCAGAGACTTCAGTTCAGTCCCTGGGATGGGAAAATTCCCTGGAGGAGGGCTTGACAACCCACTCCAGTAGACAACCCAAGCCTGGAGAATCCCCATGGAGAGAGGAGCCTGGGGGGCTACAGTCCATGGGATCTCAAAGAGTTGGACATGACCAAGTGACTAAGCACAGCACAGCACACAGAAAAAGATGCGCCACTGTTTTCTGTGAACAAAGCATAAATCATGTGGGAGATAGAGAGTGCAGCTGGAGCTATGAGGAAGAGCTTGAAGTAAAGAATGTGAACTGAAGGTTGAGGGCAGAGGGTTTCAGAGAATCAAATGCATCTCTTTTGTTTTGAGGATTGTGACTGATGGTTGGGGCCTTGGAAAGTCCCTGCAGATCCCTTGAGAGCACCTAGAAGAAAAAGTTGGCTTTAACCACCCACCTGCCCATACCAGAGAGGATGAAGTCACCCATCAAGTAGGACTCTTATCTCTCCTACTACTCTACATATACACTGGGGTTGAACAGTTAAGTCAAAGGATAGCAGATGGTTTCAACTAGGTTTCTCACTGTTGAAGTGGAAATTTACAGTGCAAGGGATATATGCAAGGAGAGGAGGTTAAAATGATCCATTTGACATTGGATTAAAGTTGGAGATATCAGTATGGACTCGTGTCTACCTTAAGGGAATAGATAGTTACATACAGAAATATTTACAGATATGTGTGCATGTACAAGCTTAATATACATGTATATATTTCTTCAGTCTTCTGGAAGGTTCTAAAGACAATCCGGTAACAATGGGTACCTCTAGCACCCAATATGTGGTTTTTAATACCATTCTCCAAAAAAAGGAACCAGAATACCACAGTTCAAAAACATCCAACACTACAGTACAAAAAGCATCAATTCTTCAGTGCTCAGCCTTCTTTATACTCCAACTCTCACCTCCATACATGACTACTGGAAAAGCCATAGCTTTGACTAGATGGACCTTTGTCAGCAAAGTAATGTCTCTGCTTTTTAATATGCTGTCTAGGTTGGTCATAACTTTTCTTCCAAGGAGCAAGTGTGTTAATTTCATGGCTATAGTCACTGAAGTGATTTTGGAACCCAAGGAAAGGAACCAAAATACTTTGAAGAAAGGCAGATTCTAAGCCTGGGGCAGGAATTAAACAAGCTGATCATAGCATATGTTATAGTAACAGAAAGTAAAGAAGTGCTTTAAAAAATCCCACATTGATGGGGATATATCAAATGGATACAGGAGATGGTGGAGGAATAGGACGCGGAAAACACTTTCTCCCCCACAAATTCATCGAAAAAACATTTGAACACTGAGCAAATTCCACAGAACTTCTGAATGCTGGCAGAGGACATCAAGCACCCAGAAAGGCAGCCCATTGTCTTTGAAAGGAGGTAGGACAAAATATAAAAGATAAAAAGAGAGACAAAAGAGGTAAGGATGGAGATCCATCCCAAGAAGGGAGTCTTAAAAAAGAGAGACGTTTTCAAACACCAGGAAACACTCTCTGGCGGTTCTGTGGCGAGCCTTGGAATCTCAGAGGGCAAAATAACCGGGAGGAAAAATAAATAAAGAATTAAAACCCACAGATTATGTGCCTAACAGCAACTCCCAGCGGAGCAGCAGCCAGACGCACGCATCCCCCACTAGCAAGCGGGGGAGGGACAGGGAGGAGCGGGGTGCATTGCTTAGGGTAAGGACCGGGTCTGAATGCCCTGAGGGCAATCTGAGGGAACTAGCTTGAGAAAGACTGTGGGATAGCTATCCTGCAATCCCGCGAAAAGCCCTAACCTAGGACACCGCCAGACATGCTCACAGAACAAAGGACTGAGCAGAGCTAGCCGGCTGCGGACCGGACCATCCCCCACTGGAGACAGGCAGGCAAGGGCAGCCAGAGCCGGAAGGGGACAATCAGCCCCAGAGAGGCAACCTCTACCAAACTGCAAGCAGACTTCTCCGCTAACCAAGACTTCTTGGGATTCTGGACGATGCACATCTGCCGGGAGGGTCGCAGCCAGAGACCAGCTCCCCAGAATAGACACACGGCACACTTGAGAAGGCACGCCTGTTGTACACCCAGAAAACTTGAGCAGCTGGGATGGGGGAGGGGATAAGCCGCAGCCCCAACTGGGGGTGACTGCACTCGCCAAGTACCTGGTCAACTGAGCTGCTCGGACCTGGGACAGGTGCAAACGCAGGCCCAGTCAAGTCTGCGTCTTTGTGGAGTACCCGAGAACCTGAACCTGAGCGGCTTAGACCTGGGAAGTACATGTAAACCAGGGCCCGCATCAGACAGTTCCCGGCAGAGCAACCTAGAGCCTGAGCAGTGTAGAATGGGAAAGCACACACACCGTGAGCGGGGGCAAACCCAGTGTGGCCCAGGCACTGCGAGCGCTCCCCACACACGCCAGTGATGTTTATTTGCAGTGTTCCTCCCTCCCCACAGCACGACTGAACAAGTGAGCCTAAATAAGTGACCACCACCGCCCTCTTGTGTCAGGGTGGAAATTAGACACTGAAGAGACCAGCAAACAGAAGAAGCTAAAATAAGCAGAGGGAACCCTTTGGAAGTGATAGGTGCAAAAGATTAAAACCCTGTAGTTAGCACCGACTACATAGGAAGGGGTTAGGGTTAGACCTTGAGAAGTACAAGCCGGACCAAGGAACTATTTGAAGATGAACTGACCCCACACTGTCCACAACAGCTCCAGAGAAAGTCTTAGATATATTTTTACTACTATCATTTTTTTAATTTAAAAAATTAAAAAACATATATTTTTTTTTATTTTTAAGTCCCCATTACTCCTTTAATTTTCATTTTTATAACCTACTATTACCTTGCCAAAAAAAAAAAAAAAAGACCCTGTTGTTAAAACAAACTTCACATATATATATTTTATAATTCCTGTGATTTTGTTTTTGTTTGTTTCTTTCTTTTTTTTAATATTGTATTTTTTGGAATCTAACCTCTACTCAAGACTTTTAATCTTTGCTTTTTGGTATTTGTTATCAACTTTGTACCTTTAAGAACCCAATCTTCAGTACCCATTTTTACTTGGGAGTGGGATCACTGGCCTGGTTGCTCTCTCCCCCTTTTGACTCTCCTTTTTCTCCACCAGGTTGCCTCTATCTCCCCCCACCCCCTTTTCTTCTCTGCCCAACTCAATGAATCTCTTTGTGTGTTCCAGGCTGTGGAGAACACTTAGGGAACTGATTACTGGTTGGATCTGTCTCTCTCCTTTTGATTCCCCCTTTCATCCTCCTGGCCACCTCTGTCTACTTCCTCCATCTTCTCCTCTCTGTGTAACTCTGTGAACATCTCTGAGGGGTCCAGACTGTGGAGAACACATAGGGAAGTGATTACTGGCTACCTTGCTCTCTCCCCTTTTGATACCCTCTCTGCTCCTCCTGGTCACCTCTATCTCCCTCCTCCTTCTTCTCTTCTCCATGTAACTCTATGTACCTCTCCAGGTGTCCCTCACTGTGGAGAAACTTTTCATCATTAACCTAGATGTTTTATCATCAGTGCTGTACAGATGGAAAAGTCTTGAGGCTGCTGTAAGAATAAGACTGAAAACCAGAGGCAGGAGGCTTAAGTCCAAATCCTGAGAATACCAGAGAACTCCTGAATCCAGGGAACATTAAGTGATAGGAGCTCATCAAATCCCTCCATACCTACACTGAAACCTAGCACCACCCAAGGGCCAACAAGCTCCAGAGCAAGACATACCACACAAATTCTCCAGCAGCACAGGAACATAAATCTGAGCCTCAATATACAGGCTGACCAAAGCCACACCAAACCCACTGACATCTCAAGACTTATTACTGGACACTTCATTGCACTCCAGAGAGAACAAATCCAGCTGTACCCACCAGAACACCAACACAAGCTTCCCTAACCAGAAAATCTTGACAAGCCACCCGTCCAACCCCACCCATAGCAAGGAGCCTCCACAATAAAGAGGAAACACCAACTGCCAGAATACAGAAAGGCCACCCCAAACACAGCAATATAAACAAGATAAGAAGGCAGAGAAATACCCAGCAGGTAAGGAACAGGATAAATGCCCACCAAACCAAACAAAAGAGGAAAAGATAGGGAATCTACCTGATAAAGGATTCAGAATAATGATAGTGAAAATTATCCAAAATCTTGGGAAAAAAATGGAGTTACAGATAAATAGCCTGGAGACAAGGATCGAGAAGATGCAAGAAAGGTTTAACAAAGACCTAGAAGAAATAAAAAAGAGTCAATATATAATGAATAATGCAATAAATGAGATCAAAAACACTCTGGAGGGAACCAACAGTAGAATAACAGAGGCAGAAGATAGGATAAGTGAGGTAGAAGATAGAATGGTAGAAATAAATGAAACAGAAAGGAAAAAAGAATTAAAAGAAATGAGGACAACCTCAGAGACCTCTGGGACAATGTTAAACTCCCCAACATTCGAATCATAGGAGTACCAGAAGAAGAGGACAAAAAGAAAGACCATGAGAAAAAAACTTGAGGAGATAGTAGTTGAAAACTTCCCTAAAATGGGTAAGGAAATAATCACCCAAGTCCAAGAAACCCAGAGAGTCCCAAACATGATAAACCCAAGGCAGAACACCCCAAGACACATATTAATCAAATTAACAAAGATCAAACACAAAGAACAAATATTAAAATCAGCACGGGAAAAACAACAAATAACACACAAGGGGATTCCCATAAGGATAACAGCTGATCTTTCAATGGAAACTCTTCAAGCCAGAAGGGAATGGCAAGACATACTTAAAGTGATGAAAAAAAAATAACCTACAACCCAGATTACTGTACACAGCAAGAATATCTTTCAAATATGAAGGAGATATCAAAAGCTTTACAGACAAGCAAAAGCTGAGAGAATTCAGCACCACCAAACCAGCTCTCCAACAAATGCTAAAGGATCTTCTCTAGACAGGAAACACAGAAAGGGTGTATAAACTTGAACCCAAAACAACAAAGTAAATGGCAACGGCATCATACTTACCAATAATTACCTTATATGTAAATTGGTTGAATGCCCCAACCAAAAGACAAAGATTGGCTGAATGGATACATAAACAAGACCCCTATATATGTTGTCTACCAGACACCCACCTCGAAATGAGGGACACATACAGACTGAAAGTGAAGGGCTGGAAAAAGATATTCCATGCAAATAGAGACCAAAAGAAAGCAGGAGTAGCAATACTCATATCAGATAAAGTAGACTTTAAAACAAAGGCTGTGAAAAGAGAAAAATATGGACACTACATAATGATCAAAGGATCAATCCAAGAAGAAGATATAACAATCATAAATATATATGCACCCAACATAGGAGCACCACAATATGTAAGAGAAATGCTAACAAGTATGAAAGGGGAAATTAACAATAACACAATAATAGTGGGAGATTTTAATACTCCACTCACACCTATGGAGAGATACACTAAACAGAAAATTAACAAGGAAACACAAATTTTAAATGATACAATAGACCAGTTAGACCTAATTGATATCTATAGGACATTTCACCCCAAAACAATCAATTTCACCTTTTTCTCAAGTGCACACGGAACTTTCTCCAGGATAGAACACATCCTGGGCCATAAATCTAGCCTTGGCAAATTCAAAAAAATTGAAATCATTCAAGCATCTTTTCTGAGCACAATGCAGTAAGATTAGATGTCAATTACAGGAGAAAAACTATTAAAATGCCAACGCATGGAGGTTGAACAACATGCTGCTGAATAACCAACAAATCACAGAAGAAATAAAAAAAGAAATCAAAATATGCATAGAAACAGATGAAAATGAAAACACAACAACCCAAAACCTATGGGACACTGTAAAAGCAGTGCTAAGGGGAAGTTTCATAGCAATACAGGCTTACCTCAAGAAACAAGAAAAAAAGTCAAATAAATAACCTAATTCTACACCTAAAGCAACTTGAAAAGGAAGAAATTATGAACCCCAGGGTTAGTAGAAGGAAAGAAATCTTAAAAATTAGGGCAGAAATAAATGCAAAAGAAACAAAAGAGACCATAGAAAAATCAACAAAACCAAAAGCTGCTTCTTTGAGAAGGTAAATAAAATTCACAAACCATTAGCCAGACTCATCAAGAAACAAAGGGAGAAAATTAAATCAACAAAATTAGAAATGAAAATGGAGAGATCACAACAGACAACACAGAAATACAAAGGATCATAAGAGACTATACTATTATCAGCAACTATATACAAATATAATAGACAACTTAGAAGAAATGGACAAATTCTTAGAAAAGTACAACTTCTCAAAATTGAACCAGGAAGAAATAGAAAATCTCAACAGACCCATCACAAGCATGGAAATTGAAACTGTAATAAAAAATCTTCCAACATACAAAAGCCCAGGACCAGATGGCTTCACAGCTGAATTCTACCAAAAATTTAGAGAAGAACTAACACCTATCCTACTCAAATTCTTCCAGAAAACTGTAGAGGAAGGTAAACTTCCAAACTCATTCTATGAGGCCACCATCACCTTAATACCAAAGCCTGACAAAGATGCCACAAAAAAAGAAAATTTTAGGCCAATATCACTGATGAACATAGATGCAAAATTCCTTAACAAAATTCTAGCAAACAGAATCCAACAACATATTAAAAAGATCATATATCATGACCAAGTGGGCTTTATCCCAGGGATGCAAGGATTCTTCAATATCCACAAATCAATCAATGTAATACACCACATTAACAAATTGAAAATAAAAACCATATGATTATCTCAATAGATGCAGAGAAAGCCTTTGACAAAATTCAACATCCGTTTATGCTTAAAAAAAAAAAACCCTCCAGAAAGCAGGCATAGAAGGAACATATCTCAACATAACAAAAGTTATATATAACAAACCCAGAGCAAACATTATCCTCAATGGTGAAAAATTGAAAGCACTTCCCCTAAAGTCAGGAACAAGACAAGGGTGCCCACTCTCACCACTACTATTCAATATAGTTTTGGAAGTTTTGGCCACAGCAATCAGAGTAGAAAAAGAAATAAAAGGAATCCAGATTGGAAAAGAAGTAGTAAAACTCTCACAGTTTGCAGGTGACATCATCCTCTACATGGAAAAACCTAAAGACTCCACCAGAAAATTACTAGAGCTAATCAATGAATATAGTAAAGTTGCAGGATATAAAATTAACACATAGAAATCCCTTGCACTCCTATACACTAACAATGAAAAAACAGAAAGAGAAATTAAGGAAACAATTCCACTCACCATTGCAATGAAAATAAAATACTTAGGAATAAATCTATCTAAAGAAACAAAATACCTATATGTAGAAAACTATAAAACACTGATGAAAGAAATCAAAGAAGACACAAATAGATGGAGACATATACCGTGTTCACGGGTTGGAAGAATCAATATAGTGAAAATGTGTATACTACTCAAAGCAATCTATAGATTCAAGCTACCAACAGTATTTTTCAAAGAACTGGAACAAATAATTTCACAATTTGCATGGAAATACAAAAAAACCTCGAATAGCCCAACCAATCTTGAGAAAGAAGAATGGAACTGGAGGAATCAACCTGCCGGACTTCAGTCTCTACTACAAGGCCACAGTCATCAAGACAGTGTGGTACTGGCACAAAGACAGAAATATAGATTAATGGAACAAAATAGAAAGCCCAGAGATAAATCCACGCACCTATGGACATCTTATCTTTGACAAAGGAGGGAAGAATATACAATGGAAAAAAGACAATCTCTTTAACAAGTGGTGCTGGGAAAACTGGTCAACCATTTGTAAAAGAATGAAACTAGAACACTTTTTAACACCATACACAAAAATAAACTCAAAATGGATTAAAGATCTAAATGTAAGACCAGAAACTATAAAACTCCTAGAAGAAAACATAGGCAAAACGCTCTCCAACATAAACCACAGCAGGATGCTCTATGATCCACCTCCCAGAATATTGGAAATAAAAGCAAAAATAAGAAAATGGGACCTATTTTAAAATTAAAAGCTTCTGCACAACAAAGGAAACTATGAGCAAGGTGAAAAGACAGCCTTCAGAATAGGAGAAAATAATAGCAAATGAAGCAATGGACAAAGAATTAATCTCAAAAATATACAAGCAACTCCTACAGCTCAATTCCAGAAAAATAAATGACCCAATCAAAAAGTGGGCCAAAGAACTAAACAGACATTTCTCCAAAGAAGACATACAGAAGGCTAACAAACATATGAAAAGATGCTCAACATCACTCACTATCAGAGAAATGCAAATCAAAACCACAATGAGGTACCATCTCACGGAGGTCAGAATGGCTGCTATCCAAAAGCCTACAAGCAATAAATGCTGGAGAGGGTGTGGAGAAAAGGGAATCCTCTTACACTGTTGGTGGGAATGCAAACTAGTACAACTACTATGGAGAACAGTGTGGAGATTCCTTAAAAAACTGGAAATAGAACTGCCATATGACCCAGCAATCCCACTCCTGGGCATACACACCAAAGAAACCAGAACTGAAAGAAACACATGTACCCCAGTGTTCATTGCAACACTGTTTATAATAGCCAGGACATGGAAGCAACCCAGATGCCCATCAGCAGACGAATGGATAAGAAAGCTGTGGTATATATACACAATGGAATATTACTCAGCCGTTAAAAAGAATGCATTTGAATCAGTTCTAATGAGGTGGATGAAACTGAAGCCTATTATATAGAGTGAAGTAAGCCAGAAAGAAAAACACCAATAGAGTATACTAACGCATATATATGGAGTTTAGAAAGATGGTAATGATAACCCTGCATTCGAGATAGCAAGAGAGACACAGATGTACGGAACAGACTTTTGGACTCTGTGGGAGGGGGCAAGGGTGAGATGATATGGGAGAATGGCATTGAAATATGTAAATTATCATATGTGAAACAAATCGCCAGTCCAGGTTTGATGCATGATACAGGATGCTCAGGGCTGGTGCACTGGGATGACCCAGAGGGATGGAATGGGGAGGGAGGTGGGAGGGGGGTTCAGGATGGGGAAAACATGTACACCCATGGCGGATTCAAGTCAATGTATGGCAAAACCAATACAATGTTGTAAAGTAAAATAAATAAATTAATTTTTAAAAATGGATACAGGAGACAATTGGAAGAGTTTCCAATGGCCAAAACTGGAGCAATTTGGGAAACAATATAAATAAATAGATGGTAACCCAAAGTATACAATTAATATCCATGAGTCCACAATGTTAAAAAATGGTTGAATAAGTGAATAAATGGAAGAGGAGAGACAGATCTCCTACAAGACAGAATTCCAAGTAATTTATGCAGATACTTTATCTTCAAGGTCTGTACCTGGTAACTTCCATGTTCATAATATGCATCTTTGATATGATAATGTAAAAATATCACCTTCCTCCTTTCCCAAGCCCCAGTTTAATCATGAGAGAAACATCACATAAATCTCAGTTGAAGGTAAAAGTCTTCCTCAAAACTGTAGAGATCGTCAAAAACAAGGAAAGTCTATGAAACTGTCATAGTCTAGAGGAGATAAGGCAAGGTGACTATAAAGTGCTATCCTGGGTGGGATGAGGTACAAACTAAGGAAATTTGAATAAAGCATGGACTTCAGTTCAGGGTCTATAAGATCCCCTGGAGGAGGGCATGGCAACCCACTCCAATATTCTTGCCTGGAGAATCACATGGACAGAGGAGCCTGGCAGGCTACAGTCCATAGGGATCGCAAAGAGTTGGACATGACTGAGTGACTGAGCATAAACATGGTCTTTAGTTAACAAGAGTGTATCAATATTAGTTCATTAATTGTAGCACATATACCATACAAATACAGGATGTTTCTAATAGGGGAAATTAGGTGTGGAATAGAAGAGGACTCTGAGTACTCTCTTAATTTTTCTGTAAATCTAAACTTATGGAAACACTGACAGACTATTTTGGGGGGCTCCAAAATCACTGCAGTGACTACAGCCATGAAATTAAAAGACACTTGCTCCTTGGAAGAAAAGTTATGACAAACCTAGACAGCATATTAATAAGAAGAGATATTACTTTGCTGACAAAGGTCCATCTAGTCAAAGCTACAGTTTTTCCAGTAGTCATGTATGGGTGGAAACACTGACAGACTATTTTGGGGGGCTCCAAAATCACTGCAGTGACTACAGCCATGAAATTAAAAGACACTTGCTCCTTGGAAGAAAAGTTATGACAAACCTAGACAGCATATTAATAAGAAGAGATATTACTTTGCTGACAAAGGTCCGTCTAGTCAAAGCTATGGTTTTTCCAGTAGTCATGTATGGATGTGAGAGTTGGACTATAAAGAAGGCTGAGCACTGAAGAATTGATGCTCTTGAACTGTGGTGTTGGAGAAGACTCTCAAGAATCCCTCAGACTACAAGAAGATCAAACCAGTCAATGCTATAAGAAATCAGTCCTGAATATTCATTGGAAGAACTGATGCTGAAGTTGAAACTCCAATACTTTGGCCATCTGATGTGAAGAACTGACTCTTTGGAAAAGACCCTGATGCTGGGAAAGATTGAGGGCAGGAGGAGAAGGGGACAACAGAGAATGAGATGGTTGGATGGCATCACAGACTCGATGGACATGAGTTTGAGCAAGTTCCAGGAGTTGGTGATGGACAGGGAAGCCTGGCATGCTGCAGTCCATGGGGTCACAAAGAGTCGAACACAACTGAGCAACTGAACTGAATTGATTTTAAAAGATAAAAGCTTACTTTTAAAAGGCATAGAGACTTTCCAAACTTTCATGTAAAGATAGGGAATTATTATATCAATGAATGCATTTTAAAATGATGATAGAATCAAAAATAAAATTTGATTAAACCACAATGAAACAATTCGTCCAAAATTCAGGGGCCACCAATAGAGGCAAATAGTATCCTCTTCCTCAGGATAATGCATACGCCTGGCATTTCCACAGTACTTCTCCAGAAAACACCACCTGCCAAATATGAGCTCATAGGCAAAAATTACACAACACATAAGGAAATCCACCTTCATAAAGGAGAGTTAACAGGTAAAACAAACAGGAAGATTTCCAGCCAAGGAAATACAGACATTAGCTTAATCCCTGAGGGACTTCACCATAAGAATAACTAAACTGTTCACATAGATAAAAGGAAGAATAGTACATAATACAGAGAGAAGACATTAAGAGAAAAGTGCAGGCCCATCTCAAAAAGGAGCACATGGTCACACTGGGAATGAAAGAAATTAATCATTTAAATTTTAAAAATCAATTAATACATGACTAGATTCAGCTAAAGAGAAGTAGTGAATTAAAAGATCTCTGGAAAACATGTAAAATAGAAAACAGAGATAAGAAGATGAAAAGTATGAAAGGGAAACTCAAAATCAAAGAGCATCTAATAAGAAGCTTTAATGAATGGCAGATAAAGAGCTACAGGATGAGAAAAAGAGAAAATGGGGACATATATTTAATGTGATATTGCCAGGTAATTTTCCAGAACTGAAAAAAGATATGAATCTTCTGATGAGAGATTGGACAGTTCTAAACAGAATAAATAAAAACAAATATACATCCAGATATAGTAGCAAACGTTCAAAAATTAAAATCTTTAAAGCTACCCACAAAGAAAATACAAATGGAACATTCTTCTTATCAATAACAATAGAATCCAGAAACAGAATAACATCCTCAAAATGTTTTGGGAAAACATCAGTCAACCTGCTATTTTATTCTTTACACAACTAAACTATCATTTCAGAGAGATAATGAAGTAATTTTCAGACTTTAAAAGACAGAGAGAGAGATTACTTCCTATGGATCTTTGCTACATGTGCTACATCACGCTGGTTCATTTGACATCCATTCCAACTTTCTTATGCTACAGAGCCTGGAATGCTTTTTAAGAATTACCTACACTATAACATTTGTAATTAGCAATCTTCATGTGACCTAGGTTCTGGCAAGAAGACACACAGGTGGACATGGAAGGAGAACTGAACTATATGATGTAGAAGCTGTGTGAAGGCCAAAGAGCCCTTCCAGTGATTTATTTGTTTATTTATTTATTTATTTTTATTAAACTAGCTAGAGTGGAAATAGAGGAAAACAACAGAATGGGAAAGACTAGAGATCTCTTCAAGAAAATTAGAGATATCAAGGGAACATTTCAGGCAAAGATGGGTTTGATAAAGGACAGAAATGGTATGGACCTAACAGAAGCAGAAGATATTAAGAAGAGGTGGCAAGAATACACAGAAGAACTGTACAAAAAAAATCTTCACGAGCCAGATAATCACAGTGGTGTGATCACTCACCTAGAGCCAGACATCCTGGATTGTGAAGTCAAGTGGGCCTTAGAGAGCATCACTACGAACAAAGCTAGTGGATGTGATGGAATTCCAGTTGAACTATTTCAAATCCTGAAAGATGATGCTGTGAAAGTGCTGCACTCAATATGTCAGCAAATTTGGAAAACCCAGCAGTGTCCACAGGACTGGAAAAGGTCAGTTTTCATTCCAAACCCAAAGAAAGGCAATCTCAAAGAGTGCTCAAACTACTGCACAATTGCACTCATCTCATAAGCTAGTAAAGTAATGTTCAAAATTCTCCAAGCCAGGCTTCAGCAATACGTAAACCGAGAACTTCCAGATGTTCAAGCTGGTTTTAGAAAAGATGGAGGAACCAGAGATCAAATTGCCAATATCCGATGGATCATCAAAAAAGCATGAGAGTTCCAGAAAAACATCTATTTCTGCTTTATTGACTATGCCAATGCCTTCGACTCTGTGGATCACAATAAACTATGGAAAATTCTGAAAGAGATGGGAATACCAGACCACCTGACCTGCCTCTTGAGAAACCTGTATGCAGGTTAGGAAGCAACAGTTAGAACTGGACATGGAACAACAGACTGGTTCCAAATAGGAAAAGGAGTACGTCAAGGCTGTATATGGTCACCCTGTTTATTTAACTTCTATGCAGAGTACATCATGAGAAACGCTGGGCTGGAAGAAGCACAAGCTGGAATCAAGATTGCCAGGAGAAATATCAATAACCTCAGATATGCAGATGACACCACCCTTAGGGCAGAGAGCGAAGAGGAACTGAAAAGCCTCTTGATAAAAGTGAAAGAGGAGAGTGAAAAACTTGGCTTAAAGCTCAACATTCAGAAAACTAAGATCATGGCATCTGGTCCCATCACTTCATGGGAAACAGATGGGGAGACGGTGGAAAGAGTGTCAGACTTTATTTTTTTGGGCTCCAAAATCACTGCGGATGGTGACTGCAGCCATGAAATTAAAAGACGCTTACTCCTTGGAAGGAAAGTTGTGACCAACCTAGATAGCATATTAAAAAGCAGAGACATTACTTTGCCAACAAAGGTCTGTCTGGTCAAGGCTGTGGTTTTTCCACTGGTCATGTATGGATGTGAGAGTTGGACCGTGATGAAAGTTGAGCGCCAAAAAATTGTTGCTTTTGAACTGTGGTGTTGGAGAAGACTCTTGAGAGTCCCTTGGACTGCAAGGAGATCCAACCAGTCCATCCTAAAGGAGATCAGTCCTGGGTGTTCATTGGAAGGACTGATGCTGAAGCTGAAACTCCAATACTTTGGCCACCTCATGCGAAGTGTTGACTCATTTGGAAAAGACCCTGATGCTGGGAGGGATTGGGGGCAGGAGGAGAAGGGGCCAACAGAGGATGAGATGGCTGGATGGCATCACCAACTCGATGGGCATGAGTTTGAGTAAGCTCCGGGAGTTGGTGATGGACAGGGAGGCCTGGCGTGCTGCGATTCATGGGGTCGCAAAGAGTTGGACATGACTGAGCGACTGAACTGAACTGAACTGAACTGAGAGTGGCTTCATTTTCTATAGCAAAGATTAGTAACGAATTTGTAAGCAACTAGGTCCCACTGTATAGCACAGGGAGCTATATTCAATATCCTGTGATAAATCATATGACTTAGTCACTTTACTATACAGCAGAAATGAACACAACATTGTAAATCAACTATACTTCAATTAAGAAAAATTTTAATGCTTGAATAAAAAAAAAAATTTGTTCTGGAAATGTTGACAGGCTTATAGACTTTCAAGGGAATGGTAATCCAGAATTCATTATCTAGTTTCCTAGGTTTACAGTCAGTGAGGATGGGTTAGCATCACAGGAAGAGGCTCGGGGGTTTCAGAGCATGCTTTGGCTGAGCGGTTATTTAAATGATCCACCACAGTCATTTGGAATGGATCGCCTGTGGAAGGCAAAGCTTTGGTGGCCACAGAGATTGACCATTATAATGGACATAAGAAGTAGACAAGTTGTGAGATGGGACAGCTGCTTTAACTCAGCTATAATAGTTTTAAAAAGAGAATGACAGACTGAAAACTTTACATCAGAGGATGAGGGATATTCCATGACTGCCCTAAAAGAATTTTTTGTTTCTCAGAAATGCAGAGTTCATGTAGCTAATACAGTGGCTAATCAAACATAGTGGCCTGCTGAAGTACAACATCAGTTGAATTGACAGCCTCACTTGGTCTCTAATGTAAAAGTAAAGGCATTTACAGGGGGAAGGCAGCACCCTGAAACTGAAATAGGTGTATCTGTGGGCAATTCAAACCACTCCAATAATTGCAAACTTCATTGAGCCTCTCTTGCATGAAGAAGCAATTTCTTCTTTCCATCTGCAGAGGTTGGTCCACTCTGCTAACATACTAACCTCATCAGAGGACTCCTTGAAATGAAATGTCAAGCCTCTTCAAGTCCCACCCCTACTACCTCCTGTTTACTTCTAGATCCCAGGGGCCACAGGGGCCACTGACATCACCAAACCCAAAGGAGATATTTCATACTAAACAAATTGCATGATTTAAATAACTGAAATCTACAAATACATAGGTAACATATCTAAGCATAGACTATCAGAGTGTTAGAAGAGGGAGGGAGGAATAAAAATGTAGATTAGGTTGAGTTTATCAACATGGGAATATACACCAGATATTCTGGAGTCAGTGGATTAAGTTTGGGTTACTGAGAATGACCTTTTTTTTTTGACATGCAACTTATATACATTTTTTACACTTGTGGTTAAAATACATATAACAGTATTTACTATCTTAACTATTTTTAAGTGTATAGTTAAGTCTTGTTAAATACATTTATACTGTACAACCAACCTCCAGAACTTTTTTCATCTGGCAAAACTGAAACTTTATACCCATTAAACAACTCTACTCTTTGGAATTTGACTAATCTGTACTCCTATGTAAATGAAGTCATACATGATTTGTCTTTCTGTTACTAGCTTATTCACAGAGCATGAAGCCCTCAAGTTTCATCCACACTGTAGCATGTGTCAGAATTTCCTTCTTCTTTAAAGGCTGAAAAATGTTTCTTTGTGTGTACATTCCACATTTTTTTTACCATTCATCAACTTGGGTTGCTTCTACCTTTTGGCTCTTGTGGAAAATGCTGTTATGAACATGGATGTACAAATGTCTCTTTGAAACTCTGCTTTCACTTCCTCCGGGTATATAACCAGAAGTGAAATTTCTGGATCATATGGCATTCTATTTTTAATTTTTTGAGGGACTGCCATGCTGTTTCCCACAGCAGCTGTTCCATTTTACATTCCTACCAGCTGTGTCCAACAGTTACTGTTTCCACACATTCTCACCAACACTAATGTTCTTTTTTCTGCCTTTTTTTTTTTTTTAATAGTAGCCATCCTAACTTGGTGTGCAATGTTATCTCACTGTGATTTTGGTTTGCATTTCCCCCTAATAAGTGATCTTGAAATTTCTTTCATGTGTTTTTTGGCCATTTGGGTATCTTCTTTGGAATAATGTCTATTCAAGTCCTTTGACTGTTTTAAAATTGTATTTTGTTGCTATTGTTGTTGAGTTGTAGAAGTTCTTTGTATATTCTGGATATTAATGTCTTGTCAAATATATGATTTGCAAGTATATTTCCATTCTAAAGGTTGTCTTTTTACTCTGCTGTTTCCTCTGATGGATAGAAACTTTTAATTTTGATTAAAACTTTTAATTTTTAACTTCTTAACTTTTGTCACCTGTGTTTTTGGTGCCAAGTTCAAGAAATCTTTGCCAAATCCAAAGTTGTAAAAACTTTTTTTCCCCTATGTTTTCTTCTAAGAATTTTATAGCTTTAGCTCTTTAGGTAATTGATCCATCTTACATGGGTTCAAATTCTTTCTTCTGCATATGGATATCCAGTTTTCCTAACACCATGTGCTGAAAAAACTCCTTTCCCTCTTTGGTCTTGGCAGCCTGGTTGAAAATTTCTTGACCATATATGTGAGGGTTTATTCTATTCCATTGATCTGTATGACTATCTTTATGCCAGTATCACAGGTTTTTTTTTTTCTTTTTTCTATAACTTTGTAATAAGTTTTAAAATCAGGAAGTATAAGAGTTACAAAATTGTTCTTACTTTTTAAGATAATTTTTAGCTGTTTGTAGTCCTGAGAATGGTTTTAATTGTTTGCTAGGTTTCTATGTCTCTGGGCTAAGTAGTGGTGGTGGTTTAGTTGCTAAGTCATGTCTGACTCTTTTGCAACCCTACGGACTGTAACCCACCAGGCTCCACTACCCATGGGATTTCCCTGGCAAAAATACTGGAGTGGGTTGCCATTTCTTTTTCCAAAGTATCTTCCTGCCCCAGAGGTGGAACCTGTGTCTCCTACTTGACATGTGGATTCTCTACCACTGAGCCATCCCATGATCTCAATAGTGGTCTATGCCATAAAGCACTTGGGATATTATATAGTAAAATTTAGAAAGAAAGACTTTGAAAGATGGTAATATTGAAGTGAATTTAGGAGGTGTGACCCATGCATTCAACCCTAAATATGTTCTCTGAGAGGGCCCAGACCTCTCCTAGACATAGAGAAGCACACCAGTGATGGAAATGCAGGGATATGTAAAACCACCAAAGTCGATTTCTTCTGAGCATCAAAAATGAATGTGAGGATGCTACCTAGAAATGGGTTCTCTGATTCCATGAGGTTCATGGGATTGGATTCTGGGATGGCAAAAGCCACATAGTAACTCACTCCTAGTGGCACAGAAACCATGGTTACTGTTACAGTCAGCAGGGTCAGCTCATTAATCAATGGTCTGGCCTTTCTCCAAAGGGGCTTGTGCAATGGCCAATGTATACATTTGGAGATAATTGGACTCTGGCTTTTGGACCACCAATTCTTAGAGATGAAAAAAGACATTGCGATTCATAGATGAGAGGGGGACTTGTGGAAGTCAAGTGACAAAGGTAATTGTCGCTTATGTCCCACTCATACTGGGTTCATGAGTTTATTCTATGGCTAAGTCCTGAGTACGTAAGTATACAGTCAGAACACTCAGCAACCGGCAGAACCAACACACGGGGACAGGTACAGCAGTGTTGGTGGAAGCCCCTGAAGCTCATCCTCCCAGTGAAAATCCAATCTCAGAGCAGTATCACCTGCCTGTGGGGATCGCACAGGTTGGTGCTTATATTAAATACTTGATGGGGCAGAAGCAGTGATTCTTATGGCAGTCTTTGACCCCCTGTTTGGCCTCTACCTAAGGTAGGTAATCTTGGGTTGCATGCATACGACTGGGAGTCAGAAAAGCCTCCAATTTCTCAGCAGAAGTGCTAGAAGGCAGACAAGCAGTGCTGGTCGGCTGAATAATGGCCTCCCAAGGATCTCCATGTCCTCATCCCCAGAACCTGTGAACGCACCAGGCAAAGCAGAATGAAGGCTGCAGCTGGAATCAGGACTGCTGTCAGCTGACTAATAGGGGAGAGTACCCTGTGCTAATCAGGTGGACCCAGTGGAACCACAGAGGTCCTGAAAGTGGAGGAGAGGATCAGGAGAGATGGGGAAACAAGACTAGAGAAGATCAGAGAGGTGCCAGGCGGCCACCCTTGAAGCTGGAGAAAAGGGGCCATGAGCCATGGAGTGCGGGAGGCCTCGGGAGCTGGAAGAGGCAAGGAAACGATCAGACCCGGAGCCTACACAAGGGAATGGAGCCCTGCCTGCATCTTACTTTTGCCCTCCTGAGACCTGTGTCTGACTTCTGACCTGCCCACAGAAGTGACAAGCATACATTTGTGCTGTTTAACCCACTAAAGTGAGAGTGAGTTGCTCAGTCCTGTCTGACTCTTTGTGACCCCATGGACTACACAGTCCATGGAATTCTCCAGGCCAGAATACTGGAGTGGGTAGCCTTTCCCTTCTCCAGGGGATCTTCCCAACCCAGGGATCGAACCCAGGTCTCCTGAATTGCAGGCAGATTCTTTACCAACTGAGCCATCAGCGAAGCCCTTAACCCACTAAGGCAAACATAATCTGTATGGCAGAAACAGAAAACTAATAAAATACCTTCGAAACTCGGAGAGACAGCAATTTTCAATCTATGATACTATATTCAGTCAGACACAATTTGAATTATATGTGAATTATACAAAGCTCAGGACATACAGGGCTTCCCTGGTGGCTCAGTCAGTAAATAATCCACTTGCAAATAGAGGAGACTCGGGTTCAATCCCTGGGTTGGGAAGATCCCCTAGAGGAAGAACTGGTGACCTGCTCCAGTATTCTCACCTGGTGAATCCCATGGACAGAGGAGACTGCCTGGCTACAGTCCATGTGGTCGCAAAGATTTGAACAGGACTGAAGTGACTGAGCACAGACACACAGGACATACAAGGTCTCAAAAGAAAGTTTTCTTTTCTTGGACAGCAGCTGGAAGATGTAGCTTCCAAAGCAAAGGAGTAAATGGAAAATGAGGAAGAAACAGATCTAGGAAGTTGGAATATCTACCCACTAAAGGGAGAAGGTGAGTCCTGGGAAAGCAGGTTCTCTGCTGGCTTGAATTGTTGTTGTTTAGTCACTAAGTTGTGTCCAACTCTTTTGCAACCCCATGGACTGTAGCCCGTCAGGCTCCTCTGTCCATGGGATTCTCCAGGTAAGAATACTGGAGTGGGTTGCCATTCTCTTCTTCAGGAGATCTTCTCTACTCAGTGATCAAACTCTTGTCTCCTGCATTGGCAGGAGGATTCTTTACCACTGAGCTATCAGGGAACCCCTGCTCTGCTGACTTGAGTTAAGTAAACATCCAATCAGCTAGCCCAGGAGAAGCAGCACAGCAGGTGAGGTGAGGGGTACTGAGTGGCGACCTCACAATGGCACTTTAACTGTTTTGAACAATTGGGACAGAATTAGCAAGAGTGGTGGATTAAAAAACAAAAGCAAAGAAATGAGGAGGCAAGTTTTAAATCTGAAAATACAAGATTGCTTTTAAAAAATAAATATAGTTGTCCTGTCCTACTTGTCTCAGCAGTGAGCTCTATTTGCATGTTCTAATGCTACAAATACAGATGCAATTTGATTGGAAGGATGCAGGGAAGAAAGGTGAAGGCTTGGACCTCCAGGTTCCATTTCTACTGGCTTATTGTTTGTGTATAGACTGCAGAGGCACAGAAATGGACGAATCATAACGCTGGGTTTATGGCACGCTCTTAATGTTTGTCCAGTTGTGACCTGCTTTTAGCTACTTGCTTAGCTGTTTGATTGGTGACTTTAAATCAACGAATAAGCACCCACGAACCCACTGCCCCAGACTGAAGTTAGAATCTTGACAATTATTTACAACCACGTGGTTCCCATCACCCCACCTGCCAATGCCTACCCCTCCTCCACCTGAGATAACCATATCCTGAACCCTGTGTTCATGATTCCTTTGCCTATTGAATCTGAGCAACTTAAATTCATGACCAGTCTGAGTACAGAGTCCCTGCTAGGCTGAAAAGAGGAGACGAGGAGGAGCTGTTAACATCAAGTACTTTATCCGTGTGAAGCAGCAAATAGCTTAGTCTCGTCAAGAGAGGCTGTAAAACCTGAGCCCCAGGGCTTTCTCACACTAAATACCACTGGTTATTCTTTCCCCTCAAAGCCTCCAGCATTGCATGTACTGTATTTGTTCCTTTACTAAGTGTATACACCTTGACGTGAGAGAGGAGGGTAGGGGTGAGGCAACAGAGTGAGTGGGTGGGGAGGGTACACAGAGGCCAAAACAAGGTACTGACATCCTGACCCCACAGCACTAGGAGCATCTTCTACCATCTGTGGGCAACGTTCTAGGACAAGCATCTTTACCCAGTGGATGTCACAAGAGCCCTTCTTCCCAGACGGCCCCGGCCAGACACTCTGGCATGGCTCCCATTACCCTAGGACCTGGGGAAATGTCCCAGCCTGCCTGGAGCAGCAAGGGTCCAGCTGGGCTCTTCCCTTGCTGCCTGCAGACCCTGAGACCCAGGCCGGCTGTGAGATGGCTGCTACTGCCATCCACCTGCCACAGTTGATAAGCAGGGCCGGGCCACTCAGCCATGGCTCACAGCTGGTTGGGAAGATGCTTCTAACTGGGGGGGGCCCACAAGGCAGCGTGATACTTGCCCTGCTCTGCAAGCATGAGTTCACTGACCATGGGGCTACAAGGGGCCCTGGGACCCACCAAATGGTAGTCAACCACTTCCTAAAGCGTGCAACTCAAGCACTGGTTTTTGGATAAACAAGTTTTGTTCCCCAAAGTGCCCTATAATCAAGGAAATTCACAGAACATTAAATTAAAAACAAAGTCAGGTTCTTTTCCTACATGGCTTCTCAGAACCTAACCTCAAGATTAGGCTGTAGGATCTTTACTGAGAGTGAGCTTTCGTTTCCTCACCTGCAGTGTAGAAATAATAACAGCCACCTTGGAGAAATACTGAGGGAAAATGAGTCTACGGGCTTAGAAACATTCAGCAAGGTGTCTCATGCAGGAGCTGTCATCAGGTCCTAGGTCTCTCTTCTCCGTTGCCTTTCATCTTCTTTCAAACGTTCCCCAGGTACAATAAATCCCCTTCTGGGTCATTATTTAACACTGATTTCCTGGGCTCTGGATGGCATCAGGGTAATTATGTATGCAGTGGAAGTGCTACCAAATCAGGTCTGTCTGCTCACCGCTCAAAAATCAACATGAGAATATTACTCAGCCATTAAAAAGAATTCATTTGTATCAGTTCAAATGAGACGGATGAAACTGGAGCCCATTATACAGAGTGAAGTAAGACAGAAAGATAAAGACCAATACAGTATACTAAAGCATATATATATGGAATTTAAAAAGATGGTAATGATAACCCTATATGCAAAACAGAAAAAGAGACACAGATGTACAGAACAGACTTTTAGACTCTGTGGGAGAAGGCGAGGGTGGGATGTTCTGAGAGAACAGCATTGAAACTGTTACAGCCACGCTTTTCGGGAAACAGACTCACTCAGAAGGACAATGCAGATAGTGGAGTGCAGTTTATTATGCCGGCAGGCCCAAGGCAGAGTCTCCTTTTAGCCAAGGACCCCGTCCAGCATTTGTGAAAATCTTTTCTACCCCATGCGTACGTGTCCAAACCCACCACCTACCCCATGTGTACGTGTCCAAACCCACTATCTACCCCATGTGTACATGTCTAAACCCACCACCTACCCCATGTGTACGTGTCCAAACAGTCAATAGTCAATAAGTCCACAGTTACATTCTAACCAGTTAATAATCGATAAGCCTGTGATTACATCCTGATATATCTGAAAAAAAAGTTTATGACCTGTCCGGAGACAGGGGTGATTACGGTATGCTTCCTCTTAGGCAATGAGTAGCCTGGATGTGATCTTCAAGATTCCCCTGTCTGGAGGGGGTCTTATCCTTCCATTGTCGTCCCCACAGGCACTAAGCAGAGAGTTCAGAGTCCGCTGGAGAGGCAGCCGAGCACGGCCAGCACGGACAGGCCTGAGATGGAGTCCAGGCCCTATGAATTCCTTCTTCAAAACAAGTATACTATCAAGGGTGAAACAGATCACCAGCCCAGGTTGGATGCATGAGACAAGTGCTCAGGGCTGGTGCACTGGAAAGACCCAGAGGGATGGGATGGAGAGGGAGGCAGGAGGGGGATCGGGATGGGGAACACATGTAAATGGAACACATGGCTGATTCATGTCAATGTATGGCAAAAACCACTACAATATTGTAATTAGCCTCCAACTAATAAAAATAAGTGGAAAAATAAAAAAAATAGAATACGAAAAAAAAATCAACATGAGAGAGAAAGGGAGAGAGACAAATGCTGGTAGAAAGGCAAGGTGCCTTTAATCAGAACGGCAGGAATCTGGGGAGATGCTGGAGTCAGTGTCTCCCAAAGACCAGCTCTGAAGATGCTGCTCAGCCAGGGAAGTTTTGCAGGGAAAGAGGGAAGTCGTCTCAGTTAATCCCTGACATGGGGGGTCAGAGCAGTCACCCACTCAGTTTGTTTGTGTTTGCTCAGCTGTAAGATGCAGAGGTGAAGGCTGAAGGCTGAAGCTCTCTGCACACTCTTCCTCTAATCCACGTGAACCCCTATTTGAAAGTCACCAACTGGAATCATCAGTCTGGGAAGCACAGAATACACAGCCACTATTTTATTGACACTGGAACAAGTTACAGTCAAGTCTTCACTACAGCACGGTACAGAGGTTCCAGAGTGACACATGTCACATTCATAAACACAAAGCACTTTTTGCTCTGAGACACACAGGGAAGGTCGATGAAGTGGAGGGAGACCGGAGACAGAGAACTGACAGCAGACCCAGACCTTAGTGGGGTGGGACTTCCACTAGAGAAAGACCTTTCCTGTGACTTGGCAGCAATTCTAAAGGCCCTCAGAGAGGAGGAAGTGAAGGGAAACTTTTCCTCTGATTTCAGAGCAGGACAAACTTTCCATAGCTCTGCCACTTGCTCTCTTTCTGGTTCAAAGGATGCCATGATAGCATTAAAGGACAATAGGCTCAGGCCTGGAAGCCATTTGGGCTGGAAAAAACCCTCCTGGTATCCCTATGGGCCTAAAAGCCTCCCTCTCTCCCATGAAGCTGGAACCCATGGGCTTCCCTGGTGGCTCATATGGTAAAGAACCTATCTGTAGTGCAGGAGACCCAGTTTTGATCCCTGGGTCAAGAAGATCCCTTGGCAACCCACTCCAGCATTCTTGCCTGGAAAATTCCATGGACAGAGGAGCCTGGCGGGCTACAGTCCACAGGGTTCCAAAGAATCGGACACAACTGAAGCAATGTAGCATGCACATCCCATGAAAGTCACTTTTTTACCCACTGTTCAGATGATTTTTAAAACTTTACAGCTTGAAATTTTCAAACATCCCCAAACAGAGAGAATAGTATGATGAACCTCCATGATTCATTTTAGGGAAGCAGATGACATGACAAAGTCCAGTTAATAGCCAAGAGATCTAAGTGAACCTCAGACGAACCCCTTCTCCCGAGCCTCAGTTTTCCACTCAGCTCCACGGCTATTGTTTGCTTTCAGAATGTCTCTGGTTGCTAGAAAGAAACCTCAAACAAGCATGAGAGCAGCACTTGCTTAGGGCTGTGAATGAAGCTCTCCTCTGCCTGGGGCACCTCTCACCTGGGTGACCTCATGACTTACTCAGGACCAGACAGAAGGTGATGAAAACACTCATTGTCTCTGGAATGAGGTTTCTCTGGCAAGTTGAGTTATTAAGGACCATCATGATGCCATAGGTTTTGATAAGCACCATGTGAGCCACCAGAGTAAGGTTGAATGTGAGCTGTCTTGTGGAAATTGGTATGAAAAAGCCTTACTATTCAGACAACACAGAGGAGAAACAGCGTGTCTAGACAGCTTTAGAGCCTGTTGGAAAGCCTGCTCTCTCATCTCCTGCAAAAGCAGAGCAGTATTTCATCGCATCTTGTTCTGTGAGACTGCAGGAGAAGAGGAATTGTATCTCCTGGATGTTTTGTTCCTGGTTTATCGCAATGGCCATCGTCCTAAGAGGGGTCCTTTAACCAGGCCCTTCCCATTGCGGGCTGCAAGACCAGGCAGTCTGTCTGCTCTGGGACAGTTTTCTCCTTTGGCTCTTCTCTCACCTCATCTAACTCTTCCAGTAGATATTACTCCTCAGAGAGGGGTTCAGGAGTTCTCAGCTATGCTTGTATTTCTTATTTCTAAATGGAAAACTGTAATTCAACATGAAACAAAAATCACAGACACATACATACAGAAAAAAGTTGCCAAGAAATCCATAGCATTTTGACAGAACTTTTCACAAGTTAGTGGGAGAAGGGGGTAGTTTTTATTTTCCTTTTTGTGCTTTTCTGAATGTTTCAGACTTTCAGCGAGAGTTTTTCTTTGTTTTAAGGAAACTCAGTAATTCCTGTTTACTAAAGTAAAGAGCCCAGCTAGCCCTTCCTTGTCAAGTGTTGGGCCACCATAGAACTGGGATTCATCTTGCTCCAGCAACTTCAGAAAGCAAGGCATTCAAAGCTCCACAACAGCTCTGGCTGGCGAACCTCTCACTGGCCAACAGTCCTTTCTCAAGCAGCGCCGTGCCCCTGGGTGGTGCACACCCCAAGTCTGACTCCCAGCTCTGTCACGAGCGCTCAGTGGTGGGGAGTGTTGGAAGGCGGCTACCCGACTGCTGGGAGCAGTTGCCTAACTCAACCCCCATGTGAGTAGAAGCTGTCCCGGGCCCTCTGGCTCGGGGAACCAGCATGTCTCAGGCAGAAATTCACCAGTATGTGTTGAGCTGGAAGTTGCCTTTTTGTTTTCTCTAATGGAGCCAAGAGGCTGGACAGAGTTGTGTGGGAACTCAAGTGACCTCGGGCTTCTGCAGGAACTTGTTTCTGGCATGTGAAGTTCATCATGTGCGAGGACAGACTCTTTTCCAGGCTCTCTTCTCGGGTGCTCTGCCAGCCTCCTCAGCAGACAGAGCCCCTCACTCCCCCCCCTTCCCCGCCTCCTCCTCCTCCTCTAAGTCATCGTCATAATGGGCTCCACGGACGCCAGGTCTATCCTCCCAGACTGCAGCTGGGAGGACGGCAGGAGGCTGTTGGCTGGAGGAGCCCTGCGGCCGCTGCTCTTCTCCGCCCAGGCCACCCTGAGGGAGGGCACAGGGGAGGGCGGCTGTCCCTCGTGAGGCTTGGGCGACCTCTGGCACATGCGCAGCAGCGCCTTCAGCTCGACCCTGAAGTTCTCGTTGAGCCAGCAGTAGATGAAGGGGTTGTAGCAGGTACTGCTCATGGCAAACCAGTGGAAGGCAAAGTAGAGGGCGTTGTTGGTGCGGATGACCTTGCTGGACAGCAGGAGGACGTAGCAGTTGAGGGGGAACCAGCAGAGGGCAAAGAGGACCACCACCAGCATCAGCATCTTAATGGTCTTCTTCTTCTTGCGCCGCAGGGCCAGGTACTGCTTCGTGGTCACGTCGCCGATGGTGTTGCACAACCACAGCTTCTTGGCCACACGGGCGTAGGCCACGGAGATGATGAGGAGGGGGAGAATGTAAAGCAGGATGAAAGTGGCCAAGTCCAGGTACTTCCAGAAGAGATCGGCTGGCTCAGGGAAGTCTGGCAGGCACAGGGAGCGGACGATGTCCTCACTGGGGACAGGGGGGAGAGAAGGAGAATGTGCAGTTATTGTGGAAAAGCCCCATCCCAGGAACACTGGCCTCTCTCTCCCCTGGGTTCCTGGTACATCCATCCATTTAAGCATAAATGATGAGCAGCCTGGTTATCTGACTACATTTTCGGCATTCCCACTAGGCTGGTAGTTCTACAAAGGTAAGAATAACACCTAAATGTCCAATGACAAATGAATGGATAAAGAAGATATGGTACACATATATGATGGAATCCTACTCAGAAAATGAAATAATGTCATTTGCAGCACAAATGGACTTAGAGGTTACCATGCTTAATGAAGTAAGCCAGACAGAGAAAGTCAAATATCATATGATACTGCTTATATGTGGAATCTAAAAGAAGATACAATTTTTTTTAATGTTAAAAATGACACGAATGAACTTATATACAAAACAGAAACAGACCCACAGACATAGAAGACAAACATGGTTACCAAAGGGGAAAGGTCAGGGGGAGGGATAAATTTGAAGTTTGAGATTCAGTTCAGTTCAGTTCAGTCACTCAGTTGTGTCCGACTCTTTGTGACCCCATGGACTGCAGCACGCCAGGCCTCCCTATCCATCACCAACTCTTGGAGTCTACTCAAACTCATCTCCATTGAGTCGGTGATATCATCCAACCATCTCATCCTCTGTCATCCCCTTCTCCTCCCACCTTCAATCTTTCCCAGCATTAGGCTCTTCTCAAATAAGTCAGTTCTTCGCATCAGGTGGCCAAAGCATTGGAGTTTCAGCTTCAGCATCAGTCCTTCCAATGAATATTCAGGACTGATGAATATTAACTTATAAATTATTAATATTTGGCTGATGAGATTAACATATAAAAACTATAATATATAAAATAGATAACAAGGACCTACTGTATAGCATCTCGAACTATACTCAACATTTTGTAATAACTTATAAGAGAAAAAAGTCTGCTATACACTTGAAACTAACACTGCAAGTCAACTATACTTCATTTTTTTTTTTTAGTTCTACCAGTTTATTGCTACCAACCCATTTCCCTCCACCCTCGTGCACACATGCTCAGTCATGTAACCCCATGGACTGCAGCCCGCCAGGCTCCTCTGTCCATGGACTTTTCCAGGCAAGAATACTGGAGTGGGTTGCCATTTCCTTCTCCTACTTCAATTTTTAAGAAAGAGAGATACACCTAGATTACTCTGTTTACTTTGTATTGTTCCTAGCCCAGAATAGAGGCCAAATAAATATTTGTTCAATAAATAAATGCACTGATGCTCCTAGTCTTAGAATTAACTCATCCTGGGAGCACAATGGATTCAGGAAATCTTGGAATTTCTGTTGCACAACCTACTTTCATTCCAGAGGGATCCAAGGAATGGGGGGAAAAAAATAATGAGTCTTGAGAATGTGAGTGGCAATGTTGGAACTCATACACCTTCAGCCACTCAGACAAAGATACTTATTTTCTATGGAATGTACCTGGTCCTCTCCAAATTCTTTAAGGACACTTATGTGTACTGGAAAACCTGGAGTGGTGGATGAAGAACATGCAGATTATGATCTGCTGAACAAGGCAGCAGGGAGTTCCCTCAGGACTTCCTTCCAATTTTGGGGAAGCAAAAATCCCAGGGCCATTTTGATTGAAGGTGCAGTTTTAATACATTCACACAAAGAAAGTCACAAGACTATTACTTACATCCCAGCTGGGGGTGCTGTGAGCCGGGAGAAGTGCCATCCTTACTCCCAGGTGCCCAATGGGCAAGAGAGAGAGAGCAGGGCAGCAAACACCTGTTACAAGCTGGTTGGGGTGGAGGTCACAAATTTTTCACAAGCTCAACTCTGAATGAACATTTTAAAAGATGCTCTGAAAAAAGCAAGGCAGGAACTTGTGGCAGGAAACCTAAGCTCGGGTCTTTATTTAAATGTCCAGACTTTTGATGCCAGCGGGGTTTTCATCCTGTAAAATCTCTAAGCAGCAACTCAAAATTGCTACTTTCTCACCATATCATGTAGCTTGTTGATCTTGTAATATCAGTACATACAGGTGGCTGTCACTAGTGTTATCAGAAAAAAGAAACAGCGCTCCACATGTGAAGGCAGATGGGGAAGCCGAGTGCTCAATAGGGGTGGGTACGTGATTCATTCGGTATCCTTGAATTCAGGCACGGATTCTTCACAAATTAGTTCAAGTTGGCCGTCTGAGCGTGTTCTCTGGAGCCCGCCTACATCACAGGAGTGTGTGTAAATGTATGTTTCAGGTGAGGCAGCACACGGGAAGACCCACCAGCAGGGCACCCCTCCCTGGTCTGAGGCACTGGGCCCCAGCTCCTGCCCACCCCACAGACACAGCTGGTACCCAAGACTTCCAGGAGCCTAGGACCACCCCAAGGCCACTGAAGACACTTTCCCCAGATTCACCAAGAGCTAGAAGTGGCTAGGAGTTTCCCAGGATATGAGAGCGCAGCTCCCTCGCCTCCAAGCCGGCAGACGCAGCTACAGTCTGCCCCGGAGCGCCCCCTGCAGGCCACGCCCTCCCTCGGTCTCTCCCCATTTGCCGTCCTGCTTCTCCACCCCAGCATCTACCACCCCTGGGAGCACTTCACTTATTTATTTTTTTTAAGGGTGATTTTTTAAAAAAATTTTAAGTACGTAGAAATCTATTGGTATTTTTTAAGTTAATTATTCTATTGTTGCTGCACTGGGTCTTTGTTGCTGCGCATGGGCTTTCTCTAGATGCAGCGAGCAGGGCCTACTCCTACTACGATGTGCAGGTTTCTCATGGTGGGGGCCTCTCTTGTTGCGGAGCCTGGGCTCTGGGCACACAGGCTTTAGCAGCTGTGGCACACGGGCTTAGTTGCTGTACGGCATGTGGAATCTTCCCAGACCTGGGATCGAACTTGTGACCCCTGCACTGGTGGGTGGATTCTTATCAACTGTACCACCAGGGAAATCCAGCACTTCATTTATTTATTCAGCTGTGTCAGGTCTTAGCTGCAGCATGCAGGCTGTCTAGTTGTGGCAAGCAGGCTCAGTAGTTGCAGTATGGGCTTAGTTGCTCCTCGGCACATGGCATCTTAGTTCCCCAACCAGGGATTGAATCCACGTCCCCTGCATTGGAAGGAGAATTCTTAACCACTGGACCACCAGGGAAGTCCCCTGGGAGTACTTTCTTAAAAATCATGGACACATGCATCATCCTTTATCTCAGGATCTGTTTCTATAGAACTTCAGCTAAAACAACTATGAACTGATAAAGATCACTCTGTTCATTCATTCATTCAGCAAATATGTACTGAGAGCTTGTGATATGGAGACAGTCATTTAGATGCTAGGGACAGCAAGATGACAAAATCAGAAATGGAGCCAGCTCCCCCCAGCCTCACAGTCTAGCAGGGGAGGTCACCTTTAACGAGCTAGCAACACACACAAGTATTTAAATTTCAAGACACTGCTTTCCTTTCTATAAGAGCACAAGACAAAGCATATGATAAATGAGAGATAGGTGTGGGGACAGCATCCTGCCTGAGACACTTAGACATATACAAGTTTGTTTGTAGGTTGGTGCAAGAGAACTTAAACGTCATCATTTTAAACAGGGACTAGGTGATTCTGAATTTCAGTCTGGGTGAGTATATGTCCCCAGTGGCAGAAGCTGATTGCTATTGCCTTGACCTTGCAAACAAAGGGACAGAGAATAACAAGGAAGAGCTGTAAAGTGTTTAGAAGAAAGGATGAGAAAAAAAAGCAAAAAAAAAAAAAACTGCAGAGGATAGGCAGAGGCCTGGAAGCAACAGGATGGGAAGGAAGCAGAGAGACCAGCTTGGCACAGCAGGTGCTAGTAACTGAGATTCAGAGGAGGCTCAAGTTTCCATCTGTCAAGGTCCTCCAGGCCCCCAGGCCTACTAGTCCACCTCACCTGTACTTGAAGGTAAATAATTTCTGGCAGATAGCATGTGGGAGTGAAAAGAACGTTGCCATGGTCCAGATGACTGCGATGTAGATGACACCTTTTGTGATTGAGATCCGGGGTTTTAACGGATGCATGATGACCTGGAAAACACGCAAAACTGGGCATCACTGGCAGAAGACAGCTTGAAGCAAATGAGAAATCCAGATGATGCGGCTCACTTGTCACAACGAGGCAGGTAGGTACTACTTACAAAATCAAGTGCCCCTTAATTCATTGTAGAGCCCCTGAGTTACACCACCCCACTGCCCAAGCTCTGGGGGTAGAAAGAGGATGCCATCTGGACTCAGAGACTTCAAGAAGTTCAAATGGCTCTTGCAGGTAGGTCATGCCTTACCGAAGCAGGATGCAGTGAGAAGGTCAGGGAAGAGTGAAGGGGTGGTCTGTCCCCACGACACCCACAGTGGGGCTGGCAGAGGGGCAGACACGGTCAGCCTCCACCTCAGGACCTCATCACATCTGCCCAGATCCTTTAGGTTATGATGGGCTCCGAGGGGTCAGAAGGTGACACACACAGGGTGAAACCCTCACCACTTACTGTGGGAAGCTGCATCGACCTTTATTTGGGTGTCACCGCTGTTTCTGAAAATCGTTTCTACTGGGCTGGCCAAAAAATTCATTCGGCTTTAAGTACTAATAGAAGGCACATTTTTCATTTTCACCAAGAACTGTGTTGAACAACATACTCACTAACTGAACGAACTATTTGGCCAATCCAATTAAATTGCAGTGGGGCCCAGCTTTCCCAAGCCCCAAATAAAACCAGCGCTAGAAGCTTTGGGCTGAAAAGCATCTTAGAACCGATTGCTACTATATGCCAATCAATTCTCCTAAAAGGTTTAAACAAAGACTTGGGAATTTCACAGAAGCCTCATTTTAAGGTTAGAATCATTTTTTCTTTTTATTAAATTGAAATATAGTTGATGTATAATATTATATAAATTGTAAGTATACAATATAGTGATTCACAATTTTAAAGGTTATACTCTGCTTATAGTTACTGTAAAATATGGGCCATATTCCCTGTGTTGTACAATATATCCTTGTAGCTTATTTTATACCTGTAGTGTGTACCTCTTAATCTTCTACCCAGACATTGCCTCTTCCTCCTTCCCTCTTCCCACTGGTAACCACTAGCTTGTTCTCTATGTCTGGGGGTCTGCTTCTTTTTTTTGTTATATTCACTAGTTTGCTGTGTTACTTTAGATTCCAATATAAGTAATATCATGCAGTATTTGTCTTTCTCCATCTGGTTTATTTCATTTAGCATAATACCCTTCAAATCCATCCATATTGCTGCAAACGGCAAACTTTCATTCTTTTTTATGGCTGAGTAGTATTCCAATATGTATATATATACACATCTTCTTTATCCATCCATCTGTTGATGGACACCCAGGTGGCTAGGGTAGAATCATTATTTCTTGAAAAAGATGTTTGGGATGAGTAGGGTCAGGAGGAGAGGTCATAAAGAGCTGCCACCACCTCAGGATGCCATCCCAGGACACACTGGACCTTCTACTGTGTTCTTCCACAGTCTTCTCCCAGTCTCTAAAGGTTTATCAGAGGAATGGACTAGGCTTCAGAAGCTGCCCAGCACATCTCCATTCTGGACTCTGCCATCCTTGCCTCTCACACTCCTTCATGGCTCAGGTCAATAAAGGGAGTGGAAGCCTGGGTCAGAGGCCCTGGACGCTCGAAGAACCTGTAGGCTCTGGGACAGGATCCCATGTGTGGGTATATGTCACAGTAGTGTGGCCAGTGTGTGCAAGACCTCCCCCTGTTCCTCAGACCCACGTTTGGTCCAAGGGTGGACCCTCAGCTGTGTTAAGTGAAGTAGGTATAGCCCAAGTAAAGGTGAGGTGATCCAGAGTCCTTCATGTTGAATTACGGCAGAAGGTTAAGAAAAGGCAGGAAATATTTGTATGCAACATTTAGATACTTTGCACCAAAACAACTTAACATAAATACCAAAGGGACAGTGTGCATGTGTGCTAAGTTGCTTTAGTCGTGTCCAACTCTTTGTGACTCTGTAGACTGTAGCCTGCCAGGCTCCTCTGTCCGTGGGATTTTAGGCAAGAATACTGGAGTGAGTTGCCATGCCTTCCTCCAGGGGATCTTCCCAAATCAGGGATGGAACCCAAGTCTCCTGGGTCTCCTGTATTGCACACAGATTCTTTACCTGCTGAGCCACTGAGGATTCTCCCTGATGAGTCTGTACCTTAGAAGCTTCCTATCTCTTGGTTGTTGTTGTAACTCTTGGAGCTCCTTAGAATTCAATTTCTCTCTCTTTTTGTCCTGATTGTCCTTATGATACTGGCCTGCAGGTGCCCCTGTGTCTTCTCAGAGCAGACTAACGATCTTCTAGAAATCTGAGCATGAGCCTGCAGCCAGCTTCACGCCTCAAGGCTGTTCCTCCCTTCATCAGTCACCAGGCATATGGTGGTGTGCAAGCGATGATGCCCTTCCCTGAACCTGTGATCAGTGACTCTGCACAGACCCAAGTGTATAACCAAGGTTCACTGAATCAGCATATGCCAGGCATCTGTGTGGAACCACCCTCCTCCATGATGGGCGCTGTCAGGTCCTTTTTGGCTCCCTTCACCATAGCCTCCCATGTGCGTCTGAAGGGGCAGGACAGTAAGCAGGGCCTCAACACCCTGCTGGACACCTGCGTCTGCACGCCTCCCTGTCCGCAAGCCCAGGTGTACCTCCTCTACAGCCAGGCCCAGGGATATCCACCTCATCTGCCAGCCAGCAGCCTTGCCTCCGACCTGCAATTATCTGCCACTCTCTTTTCATCCGTCATTTTCCAGACTTGCCTTCCTACCCCCACCCCCCCAAAAACAAGCTCAGTCATTTTTGATGCCAGCAGGGAGTCTTCACTGGAATAACAAATGAGGAGTAATGTTTTGCAGCCCCTAGCACAAAGGACTTAATATGCCTAATTTAGTGCTCATATTGGTCAGTAAGAAGACAAATAGACTCTTTGCAAAATGGACTAGGGGACTGCACTGGCAGTCCAGTGGTTAAGACTTTGCCTTCCAATGCAGGGGGTGGGGGTTCAATCCCAGGTCACAAAGCTAAGGTCCCACATGCCTCGCGGCCAAAAAGCCAAAACATAAAATGGAAGCGATATTGTAACAGATTCAATAAAGACTTTAAAGACTGTCCACATCAGAAACAGTCTTTAAAAATAAACGGGCTGAAGCACTGTCCTGAGCGCCCTGGTATGCAACGCCAGGGAGGGCAGGGCAGGGCACGGTGGAGCCCTCACCTGGTGGCGGTCCACAGCGATGGCCGTCAGCGTCAGGGCGGAGACGTGCAGGGAGCAGTACTGCGCGAAGCGGCTGACGTGGCACATGCCTTTCCCAAACACCCACGTGCTGTTCACAAAGCGGACCTGCAGACGAACCCGCGGGCGTCAGGAGTAGGTTCTGACCCCTGACCCGCCTCCCTGTGTCTCCGGGCAGCGTCCCACAGGAGGCCTCTCCCCGCCTCGCTCCACTCTGCATTGCCGAACTGTGGGTCTCACACGCTTTCCTCCAGCACAACTCATTCTCCATCACCCAATTCAGCAGACTCTGATCCTGCTCCTGGGGCCGGGCCCTGCTAGGTGCCAGGATAGAGTGCAAAGGACATGGGTTCTGGAGTCAGATTTCCCACCTCTAATGTTTTCTAGCTGTGTGACCTTGGGCAAGGTAGGTAATCTGTCTGAACCTCAGTTTCCTCATTTGCAAAAAAAAAAGGGGGGGGGGCTCAAAAATCTCTTTTGTTGTTCTGTTGCTCAGTCATGTCCAACTCTTTGTGACCCCGTGAACTGCAGCAAACTCCAGTCTTCCCTGTCCTTCACTGTCTCCTGGAGCCTGCTCAAACTCATGACCATTGAGTCAGTGATGCCATTCAACCATTTCATCCTCTGTCTTCCCCTTCTCCTCCTGCCCTCAATCTTTCCCAGCATCAGGGTCTTTTCTAATGAGTCTATCTGTATCTTATTGTAAGGATTAGCTTTTTTTATTTTTTTTATTTTTAGAGAAAGACTACAGCACATGGAATACAATATCTGGCAGATTGCTAGAAAGATATGATTAGAAATAAATAGGAGCTATTTTTATGGTAATAACCAAATTCATTTTTGGCTCCTATGAGTTCAGATTCACAGAGTCACAACATAGCATGTGAGCTGTGCCCTGGAATGTTGACTAAGCAGGCCTCGAGACAAGTCATCTGGGAAGGAGACCCAGGGATCTGCAGATGTGGGAGCAGGGGCCGGGGTCTGGGCAGAAAGAGGAGACCAGCTCTCAGGGTGTGTGGGGCCCGGGGAGCAGGAGAAGCTTCAACCCACATCTTCCATAGCTCTTTGCTCACTCAGTGCCTGAGCTCCTGTGAGTGATGCTCCACACCCAAAAGGGATCAGGCATTGATTCTGATCAAGGAGCTCCCAACTTGGGAAGAGGAGGTATCAGGTATCTCAGATGCAAGATAGAAAATAGTCAATGCCCTATAGCAGAGATACCCAACCATTTTGGCACCAGGGGCCAGTTTCATGGAAGATAAATCATGGGGCGGGGGGGTGAGGGTTTCGGGATGATTCAAGTGCAGTAGGATGCGTGCGCCAAGGGGAATCTAATGCTGCCTTGATGGACAGGAGGAGGTACTCAGGCAGTAACAAGTGAAGGGTACAGGTAAACACAGAGCTTCGCTCACTTGCCCACCGCTCATCACCTGCTGTGGGGCCCAGGTCCCATTAGGTACTGGTCTGTGGCCCAGGGGTTGCGACTAACACTTTACAGAATAAGTAGGATTTGCCCATGTGCAGGTAAGAACAACGAGCTTGGCACAAAGTCAGGAACCTCAGGAGCTGTTTGGGGGACAAGGGTTGGAATGATTTGACTAGAGCATGTGCATGAGAAACACAGAGGACAAGTCTGACCCAATCATGAACCTGGTACACAAACTATGGACACTATTCTCTCTGGAATAGGCAGGTAAGAGCTCCATGGGGATGTGAGCAGCCCAATGACACTACTCAGCAGGAAACCCTCAGGCACCCCCGCTTCTCACCTCCCACAGTCAATGTAGAACCAAAGCCAAGCAGTGCTGCTTGAAGGGTTTCCTAGTCCACTCCCTCCTCTTCAGTCCCAAGGCCACGGCCTGCTTGGAGTCCCCTTATCTCTCACCTGGACTATCACAGCCTCCGGTCAGCTTTCTGGTCCTCCAGTCTGTCCCCCTGTAATTCAGCCTTCACACTGCTGACAGCACTTTCTTAACCAAAAGTCGGATTCTGTCACCTTCCTGCTTAGAATCATCAACGGCCTTCAAGACAGAGCCAGATACCCTCCGAGCATCCAGGCCACGCATAGCCGGCCCACCTTTCCCTGGCTGCCTCTGCTTCTTCCTGCCCCGCGGCTCCTCCACGGTGCTTCCTGCCCCAGCGCTGCAGCTGCAGTGAGCGCTCAACACCCCACGAACCTGGACACCCCTGCCTTTGTCCTCTCCAGTCTCTGCCTGCGCTGAACATTCATCTCAGCCTGAGAAATTCCTACTCACCCTAGCCCCTCGAAATGTTGTGTTTTTTGAGAAGTCTCCTTTGACCCGCCCATGGGACTCTGGCAGATCAAAATAAAGGACTGACTCCTGGCTCCACCACACTCTATGCCCACCTCTGCCACAGTAATTGTGAGTAATTGTTTGCTTTTCTCTCATCAACCAGCACTGGTTTTCATGCTGACATAGTATGTAAAGTGGACAGGAAGGGAGAACAGGGAGGAGGGATATTGATATCAACTAGCCCAAGGACAGGACATCTTACCCATCGAGGAGCCTGGCTGAGGTTTAGAAGACCCTCCCCTCAACCCTTTGACTCACCCTCATCGCCAGCTCCTCAGAAGCTCTGATAGGAAATTGGACTGGAGTGGTTGTATGGGTCAGGTTGAAGGCCAAGCTGGTTTGGATCAACCTGGAGCAGGGGCTGGGTCCTCAGAGCGTTGACACCCCCTCTTTTGCAGGCAATCCTCCAGGTAGGGGCTCTCAGCTCCGAACTGCAGCCTGGCCTCCCCTCCCCACCCTCCACCCCATGTACAGACCCAGCCATTCACCCTGCTCTGGGCAGCAGCAGAGGGCTGTGCTCCAGGGCTTCTATCCTGAGTGGCCTAGCCCACCCCCCGGGACTACAAATGGTCAAGTCAGAAGTCAAGGGGGAGCCAAGAGGAGCCAGAGATGCACTTCCTGTGCTTTAAGGCAGTTGGTGGGGAGTAGATGTGTGTGTGTGTACATTGTAGGGGGAGGTATCTGGAAGTCTCTTTGCCCCTGAGGAATCCAGTAGATGTAGGCAGAAAGGAGAGTAGGGAAAGTGGTTGAGAGCAGTGGTCCAAGAGGTCCCACCCCCTACCCCCAATTAAGTGGCTTCATGGACAGACCTCCGGCCGTACCTGAGTCAGAGGACCAAATTCTCATGCTGGCTCTGCCAGTTACCAGCCAAGTGACCTGGACAAGCGACTGAACCTCTCTGTGCCACAATTTTCTCATCTGCCAAATGGGAGTGATGCTCTCATAAGCAAAGACAAGAGAGAGGACACAGTTTTTAAATGTAAGGTTTGAAAGGATGTTCACACACATGTATAGGCTTGTGGGAATTCACCTTCTTTCTGCTTGTCTGTTATTTCTGGTTGAGTGTGTGTGGTGTGTGTAAGAAAGAGAGAGAAAGACATATGAACAGATAAGGTTTGGTAATAACTCAAGTATCAATAAGGTTGTTCATAAATTGGAAAAAAAGCCTAACTCATGCTGCAGAAATAGAAGGAGTTCCTGTCATGATGACTGCTTGGTCATAGTTCTTCCAGTTTTGATCATCCATGAGCACCGCAGTCCCAAGACATGGAAGAAGAGTAGTGACACCACCACTCAGCAGTCGGGGCTCAGTGGAAGTTGGGGAAGAGAGGCGGGGCAGGGGTCTCTCCCTCTACCCGTGTGCAAGTGCCCCCAGGCCGCCCCTGCCCTGGGGCCCAAGCCCACCTCACCCACCAGCATGTCCTCCACCACACAGACTTCATACACAACCTCACTGGCAAACCACAGAAGGGAAATGCAATTTAACTAAGTGGTCTAGGAAAATGCACCCAAGGTTCCATTAACAAATAGCAACTGTTTCATATTTCATCCTGGCTTCAAGCAGCATCCCATGGCGGGGGGCATTTAATGGCATTTAATGGGCTATATTTAATGGGGGTGAGGTGACCTAACAATCTACGCTGGCATTTCAAGGGGCTTTGATTTAATGCTCCATCATCATGCAGACTCTCGCTCAGTGACATTACACAGGAAATGGTCATTGACTCACACCTGGCTGCAGACACTCAAATCATTGATCCCAGTGCCATGAGCTGCAGAAGCTCTGGCTTAGAAGGTGATGAGAGAGAGACAGAGCACAGAAAGACAATACTACAGAGAGACAGACAAGAAGTGTCAAGGATAAGCATGAGGAGAGAGATAGAGACAGACAAACAGAAGCAGAGAGAGTCACAGACAAGAAATAAATAGACGAAGACACAGAGAACCAGAGACAGGGGACAGAGACAGGCGCTGGAGAGACAGACAGGCAGAAAGACAAACGCGGAATGACAGCATCAGAAACAGACACACCAAGAGACGAAACGGCAGGGCAGAGCGATGAGAGATGAGTCGACCAGAGAGAGACTAAGAAAGATGAAGCAGGAAGACAGGCAGAGAGGGGAACAGACGGGAAAAGGGATAAATCGGGGGGCGAAAGGGAGGGGACCCAGGGTGACAGAGCCCAGCCCTCGGCCTCACCAAAGTGAAGGGGGTGTTGAGGAGCGTGATCATGATGTCGGCAACAGCCAAGTTGACGATGAAGAGGCTGGTGGCCGAGTGCATCCGCTGGTTCTTGAAGATGACATGACAGACCAGAACGTTGCCGAAGAGCGAGAAGACGATGATGAAAGAGTAAGCCACGATAAGCAGGGCTTTCACCGTGGGGTTCTGAGACTCGGCCCCATAGCGCCTCCGGCCCACGAAGTTTTGCCAGTCAGAGAAGGTATAGTTGTTCCAGAAGAAGTGCGAGGCATTGGGGCCCGCTAGGGCCGCCCCGGGGCTCCGTTCGTCCGCGGCCCGCACCGCTGGGAGCAGGCAGAGCAGCACCCAGCCAGGGGTCATCTTTGCCGGAGCCCCGCGCCCGGGACGCCCCGCGGGCCGAGTACGTGCTCTCGGGCACGGGGAGAGGAGCGCGCGGGCAGTGCGCCCCGGGACCCCGGGCCTCCCCGCGCCCGGCGGGCGGCCGCTCCCCGCCTGACTCCCGCCCGCGATCGCGCGCTCCGGGCCGCCCGCGCCACTTTCGTGTCTCCGCTGCGCCCTCCGGCTGCGGGAGAGCTAGCGCCTCTGCCGATCGCGCGGCGCGGCGTCTCTCCGGGCGACGGTGACGCGCACCGGCTCGGCGAGCTCCTCTCCACCCCCGGCCCCAGCCCGCTCTCGCTCTAGAAATAAAACTCCAGTTGGGCTTCAGGGCTGTTTCGCTAAAGACTCGTATCCGCCTGCCTTCTGCTTAAGCCTAGCCGTCCGAAAGGGAGCGGGAGGTATACGCGCGGGGCAGTTGGGGTTTCGGAGGGCGCGCGGCAGCGACTGGGTGTGCCCGCTCCAGGCAGCACCTGGTTCAGCGCTGGGGCTGCTCTGATCTTGTCTGTCAGTCTTGGCAGGTTTCAGGCTGAGGTGGGTCCCTGGGCCCTGGCCGTTCTGGCGCAAAGTGAACAATGATATCGATGTAGACTTTCTCCAAGCGTCTTCAGTGACCGAACTTCAGATGTCCTGGGAGGCTGGCCAGCCTTCGCTTTCTTCCCTTCACTGAGACTTAAGCGGGGGTGCGGGCTTGTTTTTCAAGGAAACACTTCAGAGCAGTTCTCCTGGTGTGATCCAGGAATCAAAGGAGGTAAACAGCTCTGTGCCCACTTCTTGGGTAACTGAGTTTTCTGCCATGGACGTTTCTGAAGCTGTATCTGTCAGGGATGTTATCCATGTTGTTTTCTGTTCCCACCTACTTCTCCACGAAATCTTGGGATTTTGCTCACCTGGTCTTTCACACGCACACACACACCCACCCAAGTCTTTCCCAGTCACTCCTGCTCTGCTATCCATTCCATCCAATCCTGTTGAATCAGAGTCAGATCCTAGCTTTGTCACGTCCTAGTTCTGAAATCCTAAGCAAGTTGTTTCACTTTTCTGGCGTTGGTGGAAAGCTTTCCAAAAGCTTTCCTTTTCCTGTATGTGGAGTTTTCAGTCCCATGGAGCTATCCCGCCACATTGCTCTGGGCCCTGTATGCAGTAATTGGTTGACTGCTTGTAACTGCCCCCTCATTTGTTCTAATGGCAAAGCCCAAGCAGACTTTTTTTTTGTAATGGCACCCTGCTGAGCTGTGTGCTTAGGTCTCCATCAAATGACTCAAGCCCAGGTCCCTTCTGAGATGTCCCTTTCCTTCAGGAGAAATCCTTTGTCTCACCCAATCCCTGGAGAGCAGACCCCTCCCACCCAAGTCCTCTTTTCTCACTGAGGGAAAACCTAGCCACCTCTCACTTTGGAAATTTTCCAGGAAAGTTGGACATGAGCTTCTGTACCCCCTTGAGCTCGAGGGACACAGGTCAATAAGCAATTAGAAAATAGTTTGATTAAGTGTCACCAGAGTAAAGTACGAGGTGCCCTGAGAGGAAATCAGGGAAGTCTTCTCAGAGAACATGACACTTCAACTCAGTCCCAAGGGACCAGCAAGAGACATTAGGTCACAGAAGAGGCAGAGGAAAGAAGATGAATTCCATAAGGAAGGAGTCTCTGTGTGGCACATGCAGAGACACGGAGATGACTGAGTCTGACTTATTCAGCTGCAGGAGCAGGAATCGCTTGAGTGTTATGCAAAGAGATGTGGACTGAAGAAAAACGTACAACTTAGAAAATGCCAGCTATGTTTTATTCAGGGACCTTATTGAAGACTGTAGCCTGGGATACAGCCTCTCAGATAGCTCTGAGAATCTGTTCCAAAGAGGTAAGGGAAGAGCCAGGATATATAGGTAGTGGTAGTGTTGCATGCTCAGTCATGTCTAACTCTTTGCAACCCCATGGACTGTAGCCCTCCAGACTTCTCTGTCCATGGGATTCTCCAGGCAAGATTACTGGAGTGGGTTGCCATTCCCTTCTCCAGGCGATCTTCCCAACTTAGGGATTGAAACTGCATCTCCTGAATCTCCTGCATTGCAGGTGGATTGTTTACCATTGAGCCACCTGGGAAGCCCAGGATACATAGTAGTTTTTGTTTAAATAAAAACAAATCAGCAATTTGTCAAATATCAAAAGATGATTGCTAAACAAGAAAACAGACATCTCAAGTTAATGAGTTTCATGCTCTTCTATGTGTGGGAAGATGCAAGAGTCTGGGCTCGTTGAAATCATTCCTTTGACACACATCTAGGGCCAGTATCCTCTTCTCCATTCTGAATGTTCCTTAGTGGCTGATGGCTTGATGGCAAACAACAGTCTTTGTTTGCTGAAATGGCAAGCAACATTTTTTTTTTTTTTTTTTCTGAAGAGTTGAGTGGAGAGAGAAGACTGGAGAAGTAGGCAGGGGACCAGACAAAAAGGGTCCCATCAGTTTTGAAATCCTCATAAAGATCTGAGTGATTTCCAGACAGCAACAGGAATTCACAGAATGGCTGCAAGAAGAGACTGATAAGATCAGATTTGCATTTTAGAAAGAACACTCTGGCAACTGGAAAATAGAGAGGTAAAGCTTTTCAAGTGATTCAGGAGCAGACTGGAGACCTGGATCCTGGTGCCAGCAAGGTGGAGCTCAGGGTTGACAGAGACTTGAGGGGGGAAGCAAGGATGATTGCCAAATTCTTGGTCAAATACAAGAAACACAAAAGATCCTCCTTGGATCTTAGTCCCCTCCCAAAGCTTTTAGCCTAACTTTCTCCATTATTTTATCAAAAGTTCAAAGAGGTCCACTCTTATTTCCAGTTCATCACCTTACATTCACTTGGTAAACAACTATGTCTGGGAGCAGAAGGTGACATACAGATGTCCTTTGATTCTGCTGATGGACCTGGTGAGTCTCATGGAGTCATGTCATTGGAATAGGGGATTATGTGACTGATCCTAGAAGCGACATGGGTGCCAGATTGATGAGATAATAGAAACTTAGGAATCTAAATATCAGGAAAAAACCAAGAGACTGCCTGTGAACATGCAACTCAAGAGCCCAGGTGGACTGGATGCTTGCCAGTATCTCAAGATGACTTGCAAGTATCACAGGGAGGTAAGGTTCGAATGTGATGGTGGCTTAGAAAATGGAACCCTGGTTAATTGAATTAATCTCAGCGTTGAGGAAGAGGTATGGGCAGAAGAGGGCTAGTCAGCATCGAGCACAGAGAAAGAAACCCAAGGTAGGCAGTGCCTTCTGAGCTCTGTTATCTAAGTACTTTGCTTGGTGCTCTGGACGGCAAACTAGTCTGGAGCACTCATGCCTTCATGGTGGGTTCCTACTCGCCATGCCCGCCATGTGGGTGTGAGGGCGTTTGTGCCGGGGGCCTGAAACTTTCTCTCTGAAAGATGAGGTGACATATTTCAGTCCTTACCTTTCCACAGGAGTAAATCCTGAGACAAAGTTTTTAGTGCAAGTTTACTGGGCAAGTGGAAGCAAACAGGAGTAGGGAAAGGTGGAAAAACAAGACAAGGAAAGGAAGGTGGCCGATAAAGACAGTATTGTCAGACCAACTACCACTGTGGGCAACTGGGCATAGTCCTGCTGGGGAAGCTGATACAAAGCGTGCACAGCAGCTGTGCAAGCCCCACGAGGGAGCCAGAGTATCTACACACCACCTCCTTCAATCACGGGTTGAAAGCTGCTCCCAGGGGTGTGATAATTCTTCTCCACTTCCCGCCTGCCAAGTGGGCGGCTGAAGTGAGCCTCAGAAGCCAGAGAAGGCCCTAGGGTTGCAGTTGGAATTTGGAATGGTGTGCTCTGAAGGGGTCAGGAGTATTCACAATACCCAAAATATTAGTCTCTCAGTCATGCCCGACCCTTTGCAGCCCCATGGACTGTGTAGCCCGCCAGGCTCCTCTTTCCATGGGATTTCCCAGGCAAAAATAATAGAATGGGTTGCTATTTTCTTCTCCAGAGGATCTTCCTGACCCAGAGATCAAACCTCCTGCATTGCCGGCAGATTCTTTACTATCTGAGCCACTAGGGAAGCCCTCAATATCCAAATGAAGTGAAAGTCGCTCAGTCATGTCCGACTCTTTGTGACCCCATGGACCATACTGTCCATGGAATTCTCCAGACTGGAATATTGGAGTGGGTAGCTGTTCCCTTCTCCAGGGGATCTTCCCAAGCCAGGGATCAAACCCAGGTCTCCTGCATTGCAGGCAGATTCTTTACCAGCTGAGCCACCTGGGAAACCCTATATCCAATGGGACACATAAATTCTAAAACACTTCCTCTTCTTCAGGCTTCCAGCTCTCCACTTGGCCAGGGTGGGGCCTCCTGAGTTCCCAGTCCAGCACCACTGTCCTCAACTTCCCCTGAACTGATGTAGCAGTCTAGTGCTTAGTGAAAGAATGTCTCCCACTCATTCCATGTTAACACTAAACTATTAAGCCTTCCTTAGACACTTTGTTGGCTCTGCAGCATTATTATGGCTATAACTAAGAAGACTTCCAAATAGAAAAAGGAGTACATCAAAGCTGTATATTGTTACCCTGCTTATTTAATTTATATGCAGAGTACATCATGAAAAATGCTGGGCTGTATGAAGCACAAGCTGGAATCAAGATTGCTGGGAGAAATATCAATAACCTCAGATATGCAGATGACCTTTATGGCAGAAAGTGAAGAAGAACTAAAGAGCCTCTTGATGATAGTGAAAGAGGAGAGTGAAAAAGTTGGCTTAAAGCTCAACATTCAGAAAACTAAGATCATGGCATCTGGTCCCATCACTTCATGGCAAATAGATGGGGAAACAGTGGCTGACTTTATTTTGGGGGGCTCTAAAATCACTGCAGATGGTGATTGCAGCCTTGAAATTAAAAGACTCTTACTCCTTAGAAGGAAAGTTATGACTAACCTAGACAACATATTAAAAAGCAGAGACATTACTTTGTCAACAAAGGTCCGTCTATTCAAGGCTATGGTTTTTCCAGTGGTCATGTATGGATGTGAGAGTTGGACTATAAAGAAAGCTGAACCCGAACGAATTGATGCTATTGACTGTGGTGTTGCATCAAGGGATCTTCGTCGTTGGGCTGCAAGGAGATCCAATCAGTCCATCCTAAAGGAGATCAGTCCTGGGTGTTCATTGGAAGGACTGATGCTGAAGCTGAAACTCCAATACTTTGGCCACCTCATGTCAAGAGCTGACTCATTTGAAAAGACCCTGATGCTGGGAAAGATCAAGTGCAGGAGGAGAAGGGGATGACAGAAGATGAGATGGTTGGATGGCATCACCGACTCAATGGACATGAGTTTGAGCAAGCTCTGGGAATTGGTGATGGACAGGGAGGCCTGGCGTGCTGTGTTTCATGGGGTCACGAAGAGTTGGACACGACTGAGCAACTGAACTGAACTGAACTGAACTGAACTGAAGGAGACTTCAGAAGACACAGAGCTTCCAGAAGGAAGCAGCTCCTTCCTGTGTACCTTCTGAATAGAACCAAGGATGCTGTGTATAGTCAGTACATGCTGTTGGGGACAAAAAGTTTCTTCTACCCATTTAGGTTCTTTGGGCTGGTCTATTTTTTAAATTGACATAAAACAGATTAACAGGCTTCCATGGTGGTTCAGATGGTAAAGAATCTGCCTGCAATGCAGTATACCCAGGTTCGATCCATGGGTTGGGAAGATCCCCTGGAGGAGGAAACACTAGAGCCTCCAGGTGGCTGTTAGTGGTAAAGAGCCTGCCTGCCAATGTAGGCAATACAGAGATGCAGGTACAATCCCTGGGTTGGGAAGATCCCCTAGAGGAGGAAATGGCAACCCACTCCTGTAATCCTGCTTGGAGAATCTCAGGGACAGCAGAGCCTGGCAGTGTACAGTCCATGGGGTTGCAAAGAGTCAGACATGACTGAGCACTCATGAACCAACCAACAAATGAAGACAAATTAACATGAGAAAATCACATTTAATTATATACATGTGGGAGCCCCAAAAAAGATAGTGAGAGGCTCCCTGAAAGTCAGGCAATTGAGGCTGAGATGCTTATTTCTTCTGAAATAAGAAGAAGGCAATAGGGGTCTGGAGTTTCAAAGGGGAGGAAAACAATTCATAGGAAGACGGCAAGAGCCAATGCCAGTCAATCAATGCTTTCTGTGCCTCATAGAGACAGTGGGACGGAAAGGACTTTGAACAAATAGGCTCCGCTGGGTTTCCCCCAACTTTCCAAACAGCCCACATGCTCTTAGTTACCTCTGGTGATAGATCTCTTCCTGGACCAGACTCTCCCTCTGAATTCTTTTAGGCAGTTAAGAGGGAGGTAAAACAGGGAAGAGTCAGGCACGACTGAGGAACTGAACTGAAAATAACAATAACAGCAACAACTCTTCCTGAGTCTTTTGTACCTTAATTGACTTTAGCTCAAACTAATCAATAAGCCTAAGTGGCATATGTTAGGGACATTCATCCTGAACTCTTTCAGGGCCAAATAGTAATTATATTTTCATCTCTAATAATAGTCTTACATATTGAACAAACCAGAGAGCAGAGTTTAGTGTTTGACTATTTCAAATGGACTTGAAACCAAAAAGAAAAATGACAAATCACTTCACAAATATTTTTAATAAAAACTAGACAAAGAACAACAATATCACCACAGATCCTTAGAAAGTTGTTTCTGACAGCTGCACCACACCAAGATTCCTGGCACCACAAGCAATTGCTCACTTAACACCAATATTGTTTCCTGAAAATCCCTTCTTGATTTAAAAAGTCATCACCCCCACAGTCCTTCTCTGGTGACTATCACAGTGGCAGAGGGAAAGAAAGAGCACTTAGCATTGTTGCCAGTACATGATAGTCACACAGAATTTGTCTGTTTTCATGGCAAAAGATGAATGTCATGTTACTTAAGCTACCAATAAACCAAAATATAAACTATGGCTGAAGATAATATCAAAAGCAATAAAAATGGAAATGTTATGCTAGGAATTGGCTTCCAAGTTCTAGTACACTGGAGCCATAGGGTAAAACGGTATATTTAGGATAAGTAAAAGGAAGTACACACAAGCAACCTACAGTTTGTAGCTACAGGTTTTTCTTTTTTTCTTTTTTGTAAGTTGTTTGATCTCACTCTACATGTTTGCATAAGGAGCTTTTATAAATGGTGGCATGGCACTACTATTCAACATAGTTTTGGAAGTTTTGGCCACAGCAACCAGAGCAGAAAAAGAAATAAAAGGAATCCAGACTGGAAAAGAAGAAGTAAAACTCTCACTGTTTGCAGATGACATGATCCTCTACATAGAAAAACCTAAAGACTCTGCCAGAAAATTAGTAGAGCTAATCAATGAATACAGTAAAGTTGCAAGATATAAAATTAACACACAAAAATCCCTTGCATTCCTATACACTAACAATGAGAAAACAGAGAAATTAAGGAAATAATTCCATAACAACTCATAACATCCTGTTTAACCCATGATGTGCATGAATGGTGGCATTTGTTGTAACCACCACAGGGATGCTAGTTAGTGTTGGTGATCCAGGGTGCCATCCTCTGTTATCTGCCCCTTTTGAATTAAACATCCAAGAGTGATCTCAACCATCTCTACTGGTTGAACCTTCACTCACTAATCTTTCCGAATTATATCTCCTCTTACACTTTTGTTGAAAGCTCCAGTTCAATGCTATGTATTCAACTGTTGGTTGGACATTTCCACCTGGAATACCCACATGCCTTTAAAGTTCAACCGACTTTAAACAAAACATATCCTATTCTTCCCTCATTTTCTTAAACTTGCCCATTTTCTTCTTCATGGCTCACTATGGATAGAATTTTGGGGTCTTATTGCAGCCCACCAATTTCATGATGCTATGTATTTGAAGATACTATTTCTCTGTCTGGAATTATCCTCTCCCACCCCTGAGCCAGGAAAACATCTTTTCCTTCTCTAAGATCCAGCTCAAGGGCTGTCTCTCTTGTCAGATTCACCACCCACCCCCGACTGACACAATCTCAGAACAAGCAGAGTCTGTGTCCCCAGGTCGAATTAAAACTGCTCCCATACCATGTGGTCTGTTCTCTGACGTCTCCTTTACCTTGTGGTTATCCATTTCTAGTTTATCTGTCTTTCTGATTGCCAGCTCTTCTGGGCATCTCATTCTTACTACCTCTTAGACCCTAGCCCAGGATACAGATAGGGGAAATGAGCAGGACTGTGGCAGAGATTTTGAACTTGGAATCAGACAACCCAGGATGAAAGTCTTAATTTTTCTGAATACTCCTTTTTCTATCTAGTAGGGTTCAGGTGAACCCTACATTTTAATCATTTAAAATTATATAAGCCGTATCTTCTGAGCTCAATATAAAATCTACCTTCTGTGAAAATAACTATATTTTCTGTTTCTACTGCTGGTTAACCACTTAAAATGAGGATTTCTTCAGTAAATCTCTGAGGAGGCAAAGAGAAAAAGATACAGTTCCTCTACTGGTAGAGCCATGGAATGGCTGTTACAAGGAGATTTTCTGTAATCCTACAGGTTGAGTCATGTTTCCTCTAATTCTATGCCCTTAATTGCTCTTGAGCTATTTTTTCCTTTTTCTCTATTTCTGCTGTGCGCTTTGTTTCAAACCAGATCCTCAGAAAGTGAAAGAGGATAATTAAGCCTTTTGATTAATTTACACTTTATAGAGGGAGGAATGATGACTAGTGTTTTTTTTTTTTCTTATAGCAATACCAAATAAAAATTTTGTAAAGCTATTTCTAGAAAGCATTACCAGATCTGCAACTTATTTTCACAGGATATAAGTAATAGCTATCATTGACACACTCTTTTGAAAAATGCTTTAATAAGACCTTTTTTTTTTTTTGAATTACCAATTGAAGCCATTGGTTTTGAGCACCAGAAAAAAAGTATTTTCTCATTTTAATTTTACATCATCTTCTATTTTATAAAGTTCATGCCATGATAAAGACAAATTCTAGTAATTACAATTGAAAATTCAGCTTGCAGTCGAGGGAACCAAAGAAGGTTTGTGGTATTTGAAATATGATGATCATACATCTTTGAGGAAGAAACTATTTGCAATGGAATAAACATGTTAGATCATAATGTAAAGGTCAGATCCTGGCCAATCAGTCAGATTATTTTTAAAAATCACATTAAGGATACCATAAAAGCCTGACATTAAGGGCAGAAGAGTAATATGTAATCCAAATTGTGAGACGAGAAAGACCCTACCATTTATTCTGTACCTGAAAGTTTAATTGCTAAGTGAAAGATCTTAGCAGCAAGTGAGTTCAGAAGAGCATGTGGACCCTCAGCCTGGGTTTGATGGTTCGTCCTGAGCTTACTTCTGCCTCAGCTTTTCCTAATTTATTTCTGGCTGTGCTGGGTCTTCGCTGCCGCACACAGGCTTTCTTTAGTTGCAGGGAGCGGGGGCTACCCTTCGTGTGGCGCCCGGCTTCTCATTTCAGTGGCTTCTCTCGTTGCGGAGCACAGGCTCCCTGCATGCCAACTCAGTAGTTGCGGCTCATGGGCTCAGTCGTTGTGGGGCATGGACTTAGGTGCTTGCGGCTTGTGAGATCTGCCCCGACCTGGGACTGAACCCCTCCCCACCCCCACTGGCCGGCGGGTTCTCAACCCCCCAGAACACCTCTGGGAAGCCCTACCTCAGCCTTTCTATCCAGTGTAACAACCATCTACCTCACTCTCTCCTATTAGACTGAACTATCTTAGGTGCTGGCACTCTGTTCTTTTCATCTTTTTTTTTTTTTTTTTAAATTAGGCCAATTAATAACCTTACAACAGCCTCTTAGTGTGAAAGTGACAGGAAAAGTCACACATTTCTTCTTTTAAAAGCTAGAAATAGTTAAGCTTAGTGAGGGAGGCTAAAAGCTAGGCTTCTTGCACCAAAGAGTTAGCCAACTTGTGAATGCAAAGGAAAAGTTCTTGAAGGAAATTAAAAGTGCTACTCCAGTGAACATACAGAGATGGTTAAGAAAGAGCTATCAGTCTTATTGCTGATATGGAGAAAGTTTTAGTTGTCTGGACAGAAGATCAAACCAGCTGCCACATTCTCTTAAGCCAAAGCCTAATCCAGGGCAAAGTTTAACTCTCTTCAATGCTCTGAAGGCTGAGAGAGGTAAGGAAGCTACAGAAGAAAAGACTCATAGCAGAGGTTGGTTCATGAGGTTTAAGGCAAGAAACCATCTCCGTAACATAAAAGTACAAGTGCTGATGGAAAAGCTGCAGCAAATTATCCAGAAGATCTAGCTAAGATAGTTACTGAAGGTGGTACCATTAAATAACAGATTTTCAGTGTAGATGAAACAGCCTAATATTGGAAGAAAATGCCATCTAGGAATTTCATAGCTAGAGAGGAGAAGTCAATGCCTGACTTTAAAGCTTCAAAGAACTGGGGCTAATGCAGCTGGTGACTTGAAGTTGAAGTGAATGCCCATTTACCATTCTTAGGGCCCTTAATAATTATGCCAAATCTACTTTGCCTGTGCTCTACAAATGGAACAAGTTCAGAATGATAGCACATTTATTTACAAAATGGTTTACTGAATGTTTTAAGTCTGCTGCTGAGATCCTGCAGCTCAAAAAAAAAAAAAAGATTCCTTTCAGAATATGACGGCTTATTGACAAGGCACCTGGTCACCCAAGAGCTCTGATGAGGATATACAATAAGGTTAGTGTTGCTTTCATGCCTGCTAACACAAGGTACATTCTGCAGCCCATGGATCAAGGAGTAGTTTTGACTGAAAGTGAACCGACTCCTTGTGACTCCATGGACTATAGGCCGCCAGGCTCCTCTGTCCATGGGATTCTCCAGGCAAGAATACTGGAGTGTGTTGCCATTTCATTTTCCAGAGGATCTTCCTGACCCAGGGTTAGAACTCCGGTCTCCCACATTTCCGGTAGATTCTTTACTGTCTGAGTCATCAGGGGTTCCACTTTTGACTATCAAGTCTTATTACTTAAGAAACATCATTTTATAAGACTATAGCTGTCATAGTGATTCCTCTGATGGATCTGGGCAAAGTCTATTGAAACCCTTCTGGAATGAACTCAGTATCCTAGATGTCATTAAGAACATTAAGGATTCATGGGAAGAGGCCAAAATATCAACATGAACAGGAGTTTGGAAGAAGTTCACTCCAGCCTTCACGGATGACTTTAAGGGGTTCAGCCTTCAGTGTCAGCTGTACCCACAGATGTGATGGAAATGGCGGGACAGCTGAAAGTGGAGCCTGGAGATGTGTCTGAATTGCTGCAATATTGTGATACAGATTTAATGGATGAAAAGTTGCTTCCTATGGGTGAGCAAAAAAAGTGGTTTCTTGAGCTGGAATCTACTTCTGGTGAAGATGTTGTGAAAGTTGTTGAAATGACAACAAAGGATTTAGAATATTAAACCAGCTAAGATGATAAAGCAGCATCAGGGTTTGAGAGGACTGACTCTAATATTGAAAGAAATTCTATGTGGGTTAAATGCTGTCAAATAGCACTGCATGCTACAGAGAAACTGCTCCTGAAAGTAAGCATCTATCAATGGGGCAAACTTCACTGTGGTCTGATTTTAAGAATTTGCCACAGCAACTACCCTGACTTTGAGCAACCACCACACTGATCAGTCAGCAGCCATCAACATCAAGGTGAGACCCTTGACCAAAAAAAAAAGATTAACATCTTGCTAAAGGCTCAGGTGACAGTTAGCATTTTTTAGCAATAAAGTATTTTAAAATTAAGGAATGTACTTTTCAAAGACATAATTCAGTTGCACACTTAATAGACTATAGTATAGTGTAAACATAACTTTTACATGCACTGGGAAACCAAAAAATTCATGTGACTCACTTTATTATGGTATTCATTTTATTGCAGTGGTCTGGAACTGAATCCACAATATTTCTGAGGTATGTCTGTTGATTCCAAGGTGGTGCTAGTGGTAAAGAACCCACCTGCCAATACAGGAGTCAAGAGACAGGGGTTTGACCCCTGGGTCACAAAGATCCCCTGGAGGAGGACACAGCAACCCACTCCAGGATTCTTGCCTGGAGAATCCTCATGGATAGAGGAGCCTGGCAGGCTACAGTCCACAGAGTTGCAAAGAGTCAGACACGACTGAAGTGGCTTAGCACACATGCTCACGTGTCTGTACATAACTCTTTGATCACATTTCTGATTCTCTCCTTGGGATAGAATGTTAAAAAATGGAATTCTGGGTAAAGATGAAAGCTCTTGATGGTTTATGATATCTTGCAGATTGCTTTGCTGAAAACATTGATCCATTTTCACTCCCATGAGCAGCAGGAGAGCCCCATTTTCCTTCACCCTAACCAACACCCAGTCATTGAACTGATATTTTGAAATGCATTCTGAAAGAATCATCTTCACCCAGAAGCTAATGGTGAGGTCTTTGGAGTCAGTCAAGGCTGAGATTCAATCCTTAGCCTGTGTAGCCCCATGACATGTGAGTCAGTCTCTGAACATCTGCTTCCTCATTCTGTAGGTAAAAATACATACCACATAGAGTTTTGTGATGATTAGATGTAGTAATGTTTATAAAGTGCTTAGTGTGGTCCTGGCAAACAGTTCAATAAACGCCTATTTTAGACTAAAAGTCCCGTGAGGTCACGTCTATTTGGGTGGCTGTTTGTTGCTGTTGTTTCACCTTCACTTAGTGTCCAGTGAGGGGCCAGCACTCAGTAACCAAGCCTGAGGGCTCAGATGAGGAAGGATGAGGAGTGCAGCCCTGAAGGCTCTCCAGTCAGTCTCTCCAACAGCAGGACGGAGGTAACCCTTATCTTGCGGAGCCTCAGGCCTTCCAGCTCGCTCTGGCCCTGACCAAGCCTGCAGCTGCTCATCACTGATCCTGGAGGCTGTTCATCCGCAGATTCAGAGCAGCAAGATCCTCACATTACAAATGATAGAAGCTCTGTAGAGAAAGGGATATTGCCAGAAGTTTTACCAAGAACATGAAGGGCATTTTCTCTGTCAGCGGCTGGAGGAGTTTATGGCCAGTGAGCCTACGTCCTCGCCCTCAAGGACACCACCCAGCTCTGGGGGACAGTGCGGTGACCCACCAGAGTCTTTCGAGCATGCCGCCTGGCTCCAGATTCACTTCATGGGAGTTTTGACCTCACCAATACCTGTAATACAACCCATGACTTGGACGCTGTGGCTTCAGCTAGTAGGGAGAGTGCAGCTTCTTCCCTGACACTGGTGAACAGGCTGGTGTGAGGAAGAGAAGCCCCAGTTGCTCCATGCCCCTGTGTACTGCGTCCCAGAGGGAGGCATCCTCTGTATAGCTGGAACAGGGCACAGGGCCAGCCGGATGCTGGCCAGTCAGTCTATGAGGACCGGAGGTGTGGCTTGGCCTTTTGCACGGACCTCTGGTCCAGAGCATTCTACTAGGACCAGGGAGGCCTGGGGCTCCTGTGGCATCTCTGCTGAACATCACCACCTATGTGAAGGCCTAGCTCCTGCCTACCATCCATTCTAGAATCTAACTCTCTCCCTACCTCATCTTTGGAATGCTCATGGGTGATTCAGAGAAATGATGGCTCCTCTTTTTTCTGAAAACTACTTATCTTTTTTCAAGGAGAAGCTTGTCTAATTGACTTGCCTGAAAAATGCAGTGACTCTGTATTAGCAATACTTGGTCTATTTTCTTAATGAAAAGTCAATACCCCCTTCCTAACACCATACATAAAAATAAGCTCAAAATGGATTAAAGACTTGAATGTAAGGTCAGAAACTACATTCTTTGACATACATCACAAAAAGATCCCTTGTGACCCACCTCCTAGACTAATGGAAATAAAAACAAAAACAAACAAATGGAATATAATTAAACTTCAAAGCTTTTGCACAGCAGAGGAAACTATAAAATAAGGTTAAAACATAATGCTCGGAAGAGAGAAAATAATTGCAAATGAAACAACTGACAAAGGATTAATCTCCAGAATATGTAAGCAGTTCATACAGCTCAGTACTAGGGGAGAAAAACAGCCTAATCAAAAAATGGGCAGAAGGCCCTAAATAGACATTTTTCCAAAGAAGACATACAGATGGCCAATAAATGCATGAAAAGATGCTCAACATCACTCATTATTTGAGACATGCAAATCAAAACTAGAATGAGGTATTGTCTCACACCAGTCAGAATGGTCATCATCAAAAAATATACAAACAATAAATGCTGGAGAGGATGTGGAAAAAAGGGAGCCCTCCTACACTGTTGGTAGGAATATAAATTGATATAGCTATTATGGAAAACAATATGGAGACTCCGTTAAAAATAGGCATGAATCTACTATTATGACCCAGCAATCCCACTACTGGCATATATCCTGAGAAAACCACGGCAGAAAAAGACACATGCACCCTCAGTATTCATAGCAGCAGGGTCTACAATAGCTAGGACATGGAAGCAGCCTAGATGTCCATCAACAGATGTATGGATGAAGAAGATGTGGTACATACACACAATGGAATATTACTCGGCCATAAAAAAGAATGAATTTGAGTCAGTTCTGGTGAGGTAGATGAATCTAGAGCCTGTTACATAGAGAAGAAAGTCAGAAAGAGGAAAACAAATATAGTATAGTTATCTGAGTATAACATACTGGTTTGTCAAGTAGGTTCTGAGCCATTAGGCGGAGACTTGAAAAACAAATATAATATATATATATATATGAAATCTAGAAAAGTGATACTGATGAATCTATTTGCAGGGAAGGAACGGAGATGAAGATGAAGAGAATGGACTTGTGGACACAGTCAGGGAGGGAGGGAGTGAGACGAATGGAGAAAGCAGCACTGACGTATATGCACGATCAGGTGTGAGACGGACCGCTGGTGAGAAGTTGCTGTGTTGCACAGGGAGCCAGTCAGGTGCTCTGTGATGACCTGGAGTGATGAGACCGGGGGAGGGAGGGAGGCTGAGGAGGGAGGTGGTGTATTGCATAATTATGGTGATATGTGTTGCTGTATGGCAGAAACCAACACCCCATTGTAAACATTCAAAAATATATTTGAAAAAATGTCTGTGTTCCACAGACTCCTCAAGGCTAGGGCAGTGAAAGGTTGTTGCTGAATGATAAGACGCCAGGATTCTTGGCCTCCGGAGGAGACAAATTCAATCCGGGGCCAGAGACGAGGCTGGATCGCTCAGAGCTTTTGTGTAATAAAGTTTTATTAAAGTATAAGGGAGATAAGAGAAAGCTTCTGACATAGGCATCAGAAGCGGGCAGAAAGAGTACCCCCCTGCTAGTCTTCAGCTGGATGTTATGTAGTCACTGCTGCTGCAAGGTCACTTCAGTCGTGTCCAACTCTGTGAGACCCCAGAGATGGCAACCCGCCAGGCTCCCCCGTCCCTGGGATTCTCCAGGCAAGAACACTGGAGTGAGTTGCCATTTCCTTCTCCAGTGCGTGAAAGTGAAAAGTGAAAGTGAAGTCACTCAGTCGTGTTCGACTGGTAGCGACCCCATGGACTGCAGCCCACCAGGCTTCTCTGTCCATCGGCTTTTCCAGGCGAGAGTAGTGGAGTGGGTTGCCATTGCCTTCTCCTAGCAGTCTGTTAGGGCTTCCCTGGTAACTCAGATGGTAAAGCGTCTGCCTACAATGCAGGAGACCTGGGTTCGATCCCTGGGTCGGGAAGATCCCCTGGAGAAGGAAATGGCCTTCTTGCCTGGAAAATCCCATGGACTGAGGAGCCTGGTAGGCTACAGTCCATGGGGTCACAAAGAATCGGGCACGACTGAGCTACACATACATACAGCAGTCTGTTAATGGAAGAAAGGAATGTCTTAAAACTCAGAATGACACCAGGCCCCTCATCCATAAGATGCATTTTGGGATAATCTTGACACCAGATGATTCATCCTGGGACATAAAACGATTGACTTGAATCTTGTAGAAGGGCAGATTACCATACAAATAGTTTCGTTTACATAGATTAGGGAAACAATATCTGAGTATAACATACTGGTTTGTCAAGTAGGTTCTGAGCCATTAGGAGGAGACTTGAAGACAGAGTCTGGGATAAATGCATAGCACATTAACATAGCTTTAAGACTAACATTTCCATAAGAAAAATGTATTGGTTAACTCAAGGTTTGAGAATAGTTAGCTTCAGGTGAAACCAGGTGTCATTATGGCAACACAGTATTTTAAGAGAAACCTCCTTTTACATTTGTATAGAGAAGGAAAAAAATATCGTGTTTGTTTCCTCCTGCCACTTAAAAGAGATAAAAATGTCTGACACTTGCAACCTATTTCCTCCATTTTGAGACCCCTGGCCTTCCTGCCTGTTACCCTCTCAGCAGTAGTCTCAGTGCTCTCTCTCTATCTGTAACTGGGGTAATTAGACCTGTCCTGAAGCCAAAATAAATAAATAAATATATATATACACACACACATACATGTGTGTGTGTGTATCAAATGAATTTAAAAATTCTATTTTGATAGTTAAAAATGGCATATCCCTTAAGGTTAATTTAATTTAATTACTAATAAAGTCCTGGGCTTATTAGCTATTTGCATTTCCTATCTATCACTTTAAAATTCATGTCCTCTGGCCATTCAACAAGGGAATTTGTTAGTTTTTACCAAGTCTTTAAAATGTGACCACACTTTATATTCAAAAAGTTCACATCTAATAATTTATCTTAAAGAAACAAAGCAACTATATTCACAAATACATATATATTTATTATATTAATTATATATTTCCAGTTTTTTTATAATCAGAAAAAAGTAATAAATGTGATTTGGGGGAAAAAAATAAAAAATAGAAAAATGTCTGTAGGAAATTATTAAATAATTTTAGTTGCTGGACACATTAATCCTAACTGAATTAATCCTGAGAATCCCAGTGGTCACCCATTCTCAGTCTATTATCTATTATAGATTTTATCTGGACCAACTGGACACCATTTACTTTTTAATTTTCAAAATAACTTGGCCAATGAGTCACCCATATTTACTTATTGTTTAATATGAATCCTTGTAACCATTTGAAAAGTCTCTCTCCAAAGGAAAGCTCTCCTCTGAATGTCTGGGCCAGTCACCAACATGAGATCCAGCTCACAGTTTCATTTGCACTTTGCCCTTCTCTTTTATATAATTTCTGTTCAAAGATGCACCAGGATTTGAGACTAATGTTTTAGATTATAAGTCAGGACACACCTCAGTTTCATGGGAGGCAGTTTGGTCATGCAGAAAGAACAAGATATGGATTCAGATTTAAATCTCAGCTCTACATTTATTATCTGTGTGATCTTGTTGCTGTTCAGTTGCTAAGTCATGCCTGACTCTTTGTGACCCTATGGATTGCATCACTCCAGACTTCCCTGTCCATCACCATCTTCCAGAGTTTGCTCAAACTCATGTGCATTGAGTCGATAATGCCTTCTTCTCCTGCCTTCAATCTTTCCCAGCTCCAGGGTCTTTTTCCAATGCACTTCCTCGCATCAGGTGGCCGAAGTATTGGAGTTTCAGCTTCAGCATCAGTCCTTTCAATGAATATTCAGGACTGATTTCCTTTAGGATTGACAGGTTTGATCTCCTTGCTGTCCAAGGGATTCTCAAGAGTCTTCTCCAACACCACAGTTCAAAAGCATCAATTCTTTGTTGCTCAGCTTTCTTTATAGTTCAACTCTCACATTCATACATGACTACTGGAAAAACCATAGATTTGACTATTCAGACCTTTGTCAGCGAAAGTGATGTCTCTGCTTTTTAATATGCCATTTAGGTTCTTCATAGCTTTTCTTCCAAGAAGCATCTTTTAATTTCCTGGCTGCAGTCAGTGTCTGCAGTGATTTTGGAGCTCAAGAAAATAAAATCTGTTACTGTTTCCATTGTTTCCCCATCTATTTGCCATTGAAATGATGGGACTGGCTGTCATTATCTTAGTTTTTTGAATTTTGAATTTTGTCAGCTTTTTCACTCTCCTCTTTCATCAGAAGACTCTTTAGTTCCTCTTGGCTTTTTGCCATTAGGGTGGTATCATCTGCATATCTGAGATTGTCTATGTTTCTCCCAGCAATCTTGATTCTAGCTTGTTTGATTCATCCAGCCCAGCATTTCTCATGATGTACTCTGCATATAAGTTAAATAAGCAGGGTGACAATATACAGCCTTGATGTACTCCTTTCCCAATTTTGAGCCAGTCTGCTGTTCCATGTCCGGTTCTAACTGTTGCTTCCTGACCCGGATACAGGTTTCCCTGAAGGCAGGTAAGGTGGTCTGGTATTCTCATCTCTTTAAGGATTTCCCAGTTTGTTGTGATCTTATGCTCTTTAAAAGGGTAATAATGCCTACTTTTTAATGTTATGAGAATAATGAGAGCACATATACATACCTGGAAGCCTGCTGGCTCACACGATAGTTTGCCTGCCGTTTGGGAGACCAAGGTTTGACCCCTGGGTCGGGAAGATCCCCTGGAGAAAGGAATGGCTACCTACTCAGTATTCTTGCCTGGAGAATTTCATGGACAGAGAAGCCTGACAGGTTACAATCCATGGGGTTACAAAGAGTTGGACACAACTGAGTGACTAACACTTTCATACACAGTTGGGCCTGGCAGGGAAGGGCAACTCAACGAACATCACTTTCCTTCATTCTCCACCTCCCCTCATTCCCTGGTACAACCAATGGGGAGAAGGGACCCCTGAAGAATACAAGGGGATGTCATGTAGGGAGTGAATATGAAGACAGAAGGAAACCAGTGGCTGGAAAGGCAGAGGGGGTTGGATAGTGAGGGTGCCAGAAAGCCTGGACTGGATGTTTTGTAAATGCAGGAAGTGTCTTGAGAGAGGAGGGTAATCCACCTGGTTTACACAGGTTGGAAGAAAGGAAGGTGGGTGAGGTAGGGGCATGGGAATCATTACTACTTTCTCCTGACAGGCTAGGCCACCAATGGCCAAAGGAACATTAGGCCAGGTAAACAAGGCTGGTAACGTTTCAGGTAAGAAACAGAAAAATAACAGCAAGAATAGGATATTTTCTTAATGTCACCCAGCAAACATTAGCTCTTAGCAACCCAAATTGGTTTCTTTGACTATCAAAGGAAATGTCAAGTCTGGGAATAAGATCAAGGTTTAAATTAAATCAACTACAGTTGATTACAGTTAAGAATTATAAGCAACCATATAGCACAGGGAACTACATTCAATGTCCTGAGATAAACCATGATGGAAAAGAATATAGAAAAAGGAATATGTATATATATATAAATAACTGAATCACTTTACTGACCAGAAGAAGTTAACATAACATTGTAAATCAACTATATTTCAATTAAAAAATTATAACCAAACTGAAACTACCAAAGTATTTTTGCTAAAAACTTATATTAACTCACAAGCAGTATATATGATTATAAAATTTACTTGAAAATTCATGGATCCAAGAATTAACAACATACTTTTGGGGAAATAAAAAACAAAGATGGAAGGCATGTTTTAGTAAATGAAAAGCTCATTATAAAAGTATAGTAATGAATTTGAAACAGAGCAATGGTACTGAATAAAAAGTTCAGAAATAGATCCATATGTGTATATGTGGTCTGTTAATTAATGACTAAGAGAGCTCTCCACTGCAGGGGAAAGTGACAAGTGATTTCAACAAATTGTGTTGGGGCAAGGGCATCTCCATATGGAGTAGAATGAAACGATTCCTATCTCAGACCACACATAAAAATAAATGCCCAGCTGAACTGCAGAGTTACATGTAAAAGACAAATCAGATAAACTTTTGGGAGATAACACAGAAGAACCTCCAGATCCTAAGATCTTAGGATAGAGAAACAGGAAACAAAAACGTTAATCACTGATAAACTGAACTTTGTTGAAATGAAGAACTTCTGTTCAACAAAACATCATTTACAGAATGAACGGGTAAGCCATTGGAGAGAATTTTCAATACATATACACAATAAAGAAATTATATAAAACATACATCTCAGTGAGAAAAAGGCAGACTACTCACTCAAAAATGGGCAAAATATTTGAGTATTATGAAAGACATCAAAACTGTGAAAAAAATATGTACATATAAATGTTTCTTAGCATCATTAGTTAACAGGAAAATAAAACAAAAGCAGAAGACAGTACTACATATCCATCAGAATGACTAAAATGAGAAGGGGTGAAAATACCAAGTGTTTTATAAGGATATGGATTGTCCTCTGTGGCCGGTGGGAGTGGGAACCGCTGTAAGCAGTGAAAAGTAGGGACATGCTGCAACATGGCTGTAGCTTTCTCACTGTAAGAAAGAAGTTACACACAAAGAAAGGCACACACTGCATGAATCCATTTGAATGAAGTTATCATTTGCTAAATTTACAAAATTTGGAGAAAAAGCTATTCTTAGTTACAAGTTTTTAACTTTGGTAACATTAAATCAAAGTGTATAGAAAAAAATTTATGTTCCTTGTCTGCACTTTGCCAGTTTTTTGATATATTTACATAGTGGTGGAGGCCAGTGCACTTAGGTAAGACAAAAAAACATTAAAGGCATAAGAATTGAAACAAGACATAAAAATATCTTCATTGGTAGATCACATAAAATTACACCTGGAAAAGCCAAATGTATCAAAGATAAAACAAATTTAAGTGACAGGATTCATCAAGTTAGCAGGATATAAAATTATTATACAAAAACAAATAATTTCATATATAAAAATAATGGCCAGTTATAAGATATAATGGAGGAGAAAAACTACAATCACAGTAGCAGCATGAGATGAAATAATACTGACGGCTAAATTTTAAGTGTTCAAAACCTCTATGAAGAACATTTAAAACATTTTTAAGATGCATAAAATAAACTTGAATAAATGTTAGGATATTCTTTGTTCTTAGATAAGATATTCTTAAAAGATATCAGTTCTTCCTAATTTATAAATTTAATGCAATTCTAAAAAAAATACCAAAACAGTTTTTGTTGCTGTTGAACCTACAAAAGTGATACTTAAGTTCATTTGGAAAAACAAACACAAAAGAATACCTAAGAAAACATTGAAAATGAAAAGCTATGAGGGGTAATGAGCCCTATTAAACATTCAGTTCAGTTCAGCTCAGTTCAGTTGTCACTCAGTCATATCTGACTCTCTGCAACCCCATGGACTGCAGCACGGCCAGGCTTCCCTGTCCCATCAGCAACTCCCGGAGTTTACTCAAACTCATGTCCATTGACATGAGATAGTTCAATTATCTCATCCTCTGTCGTCCCCTTCTCCTCCTACCTTCAATCTTTCCCAGCATCAAAGTCTTTTCCAATGAGTCAGCTCTTTGCATCAGGTGGCCAAAGTATTGGAGTCTCAGCTTCAACATCAGTCCTTCCAATGAATATTCAGGACTGATTTCCTTTAGGATGGACTGGTTGGATCTCCTTGCAATCAAAGGGACTCTCAAGAGCCTTCTCCAACACCACAGATCAAAAGCATCAATTCTTCTGCACTCAGCTTTCTTTATAGTCCAACTCTCACATCCATACACAACTATTGGAAAAACCATAGCTTTGACTATGTAGACCTTTGTGGGAAAAGTAATGTCTCTATTTTTTAATATGCTATCTGGGTGGGTCATAGTTTTTCTTCCAAGAAGCAAGCATCTTTTAATTTCATGGCTGCAGTCATTTTTGGAGCCCAAGAAAATAAGTCTGCCACTGTTTCCATTGTTTCCCAATCTATTTGCCATGAAGTGATGGGACTGGATGCCATGATCTTAGTTTTTTGAACACTGAGTTTTAAGCCAGGTTTTCACTCTTCTCTTTCACCTTCATTAAGAGACTCTTTAGTTCCTCTTCACTTTCTGCCATAAGGGTGGTGTCATCTGCATATCTGAGGTTATTGATATTTCTCCTGGCAATCTTGATTCCAGCTTGTTCTTCATCCAGTCCAGCATTTCGTGTGATGTACTCTGCATATGTTAAATAAGCAGGGTGACAATATACAACCTTGATGCACTCCCTTCCCAATTTGGAACCAGTCTGTTGTTCCATGTTTGGTTCTAAATCTTGCTTCTTGACCTGCATTCAGATTTCTCAGCAGGCAGGTAAGGTGGTGGTCTGGTATTCCCACTTCTTGAAGAATTTTCCACACTTTGTTGTGATCTACACAGTCAAAGGCTTTGGCATAATCAATAAAGCAGAAGTAGATTATTTTTCTGGAATTCTTTTGCTTTTTCAATGATCCAGTGGATGTTGGCAATTTGACCTCTGGTTCCTCTGCCTTTTCTAAATCCAGCTTGAATATCAGGAAGTTCACATTTCATGTACTGCTGAAGCCTGGCTTGGAGAATTTTGAGCATTACTTTGCTAGCATGTGAGATGAATGCAATTGTGCAGTAGTTTGAACAGTTTTTGGCATTGCCTTTCTTTTGGATTGGAATGAAAACTGACCTTTTCCAGTCCTGTGGCCACTGCTGTTTTCCAAATTTGCTGGCATGTTGAGTGCAGCACTTTAACAGCACCATCTTTTAGGATTTGAAATAGCTCAGCTGGAAATCCATCACCTCCACTAGCTTTGTTTGTATGATACTTCCTAAGGCCCACTTAACTCCTCACTCCAGGATGTCTGGCTCTAGGTGAGTGATCACACCATCATGGTTACCTGGGTCACGAGATCTTTTTTGTACAGTTCTTGCCACCTCTTAATATTTTCTGTTTCTGTTAGTCTATAGGATTTCTGTCCAATTTATTGTGCCCATCTTTGAATGAAATGTTCCTTTGGTATCTCTCATTTTCTTGAAGAGATCTCTAGTCTTTAATATTACACATTAAAACATACTATACAGCCTTCATATTTAAACTTTGTACTATTGGTGCATGAAGAGCACCAATGGAATAGAACAAAGTTAAGAAATAGACCACACAACATATGAAAACCTAGCACATCACTGGGGCAAAGAGGCAGATTTAATAAATGATGTACAGACAATTGGATAGTTATTTGTAAAAGAGAAAATTAAATCTATTCTTCACAACTTTACTTGAGTAAACTCTAAGTGGATCAGAGATCTAAATGTGGACAAATGAAACTGTAAGAGCACAAAAAGAAAGTTTTGCATTATAGACAAAGGGCCAATATCCTTAACATAAAAGTATTTTTATTAATTGGTGGGGGTGGAAGAACTAAAGATCCTAGGAAAAGGGGTAAAATACACGAACAAATAACATACCAAAAATGTCCCTGAAATATACATTTACAAGTTCAATTTCATTCATAATAGAAATGCAAACTAAAACTATATGGAGATGCTCATCCACTAGATTGGCAAAAAATCAAAAGCTTGACAATAAATTCTAATGGTGAGGCTATGGAGAAATAGGCTGTCTCACATATCTTTGGCAGAAATACAAAACAGAATAACCTCTATGGAGGGAATTTGGCAGTATTTAGCAAAACTATACAAGCATTTACTGTTTTACCCATCAATTCCACCTTCCAGGAATTTACTCTGAAGATACACATTCATAAATATGAAAATATTAACAACGTTAACATTGAAGAAATGTTTATATAATTGTAAATACTGAAGCTACTTAAATATCCAAATACAGGAAAATGATAGAATAAACCATTGTATTTAAGCAACTCTGCAGCTATGAAAAACAGAAAAATCTACATAAATTGTTTGGTGTAATTTCTAGGACATATTGTTTGGTGGGGCAGGGACAGATATATATGTAACTTTTTGCATAAGAAAAATGGAGAAATTAAAAATACACAAATTCATTTTTAGCAAAAAGAAATACAGAAAGGATAAACAAGAATGAAATTGTTTACCTACAATAGATAGAGCAGAGAGAGGGATGTGGGAGGGAAAAGAATAAGATTTGAGGGCACACGAATATACACTGTAGTATTAAGGGGTAAAGGAGCATTTCCCCTGCAACCTACTCTCCAAAGACCAAAAAAAAAAAAAAAAAAATTACATGTAAGTGTACATGTTCATGTTTGTATATGAATATATGCATGGAACATACACACATAGAGAATAGTTTTTTTAATGATGAAAAGTTAAAAATTAGTGAATTTGAGTAAAAGGTAAAAAGTTCTCTATTATCCCTGTACATTTTCCACAAATATGCTATTATTTCAAAATTAAAAGTTTAAAAAATGTAACCTGGTTTCAAAGCACTACTGAAAAGCTCAGAAATCAAGACTGGGATGATCAGCCACTGGGTGCTTTCAGGTATGTCTATGACAGATGGTTAGATGTCATTTCACAAGTCCTATTTCTAGACTATCAAGACTTACAACAAAACATTAAGACCAACAGACATGCAATTCGGCCTCTCATTCTACCAGACAATGGCTTTTCACCTCTAGCAACACTTGCTCAAAGTCCAGATACATCCCACAATCAGTTCAAATGCAATCATAGGTAGAACGAAGTTAGTTGTATAAGCTTACAGCTGAGAAAATACTGATTTTTAAACCTAACAAAAACGAAACCCTTGAAATGAGGCACTGTGATCAAGGGCACTTGAGTGCTAGTGTTGGGTGGCTGTACATGACTCGTAAGCGCTGCTCTGGCTCTGCCAGGCAGAACAGAGCAGCAGCCGGGCCAAACAGCCTGATATCCATCGTGCTTCTTTTGGCTAATCAACTATTATGTGCAATCACTGGTCAACGGCCCTTTGAATATTGCTTTACCACTTATGACATCAAGGCACACAGATTAAATATTCTTTTATTTGACCCAAATTATTAGTGACAACATTTAAATTATATATTGGAAAGCAGTGCAATTATCTCTCAAAAAAACAGACAATGGTAGCTTAATTAAAAGAGCTTGATAAACAAGATACGGAAAACTCAGGATGTCAAAATAAGTACTAAGGTGAACATACATACCTTGACACACAGACTGAAATATTTGACTACACAATTTGATAGTTCTAATTCAACAATTTTTGGTAGTAGTCATGTCAAAAGCAATTAGAGAAATACGTACCTAAACTGTTGAGAGGTTGTCTGGGGAGAAGATTACGGGGAAATATATGTTTTGATAAAGATTTCAATGTCTGAATTTTGAAGAATATGCATTGCCTTTATGATTTAAATAGCTAAAATCAGATTTAGCTATCAGTCACAGAACAGATATACAAATGTGCTTGGCAAGAGAAAGCTATATGAGCTGACTTCATAGAGACCGATCTAAACTGCTAGTATTTTGAGACCTATTTATTAAACATTAAGTTTAGAAATATTAAAAGGGAATGAGATAAGCAAATGATGAAATGTAGACATTTTTCATTCAAGAATATGGAAGCTCTTTGGACTCAGGAAAAACAAATCTTTATTCTATAACAAATGAGCTTAAAAAGCAAAGAATTAGCTTTAAAAAGTCATAAAGCACTGTGATAAATGTATAAGGAATACAAAAAAGGACAACAGATTACACTGGGAGAAAGTACATTTCAACAGAAAAATTTTACAATGGGAAACTTTTTAACTCCATTTTTCTAATAAAGACTTTTCTCTTTATTAAAACATTTTCTCCTTGTACCTTTATATCTAAAACTTATCGAACTGACAATTTCCTTAGTAACACAGGCTGAGCCAGGTGAAATACGCTAAGCAATTTACATATAAAATTAGAAAGCTAATTTTGGTTTTAATTGCATAGGTTCAGTATTATTATTGCATAGGTTCCAAATTTACTGCAAAACTACTGAGTTAATTTTAAATTTGGAAGCACCATCTTGTGGCAAAAGAACAAACTTCTCAATGGCAGGAGTCAAGATGGGGTTTCCCAGAGAGGACACCAGTGCTCCTGAGGGACTGGTGAAACTCTATTTTCTGACCTGTACAGAGAGTGCCATGAGGCTCACTTTATCATTATTTGTTAAACTATAACTTCTCTGTTACTGGATTTCATAATTTTAAACATTACAAAAACCATATCCAATATGTACCCAAATTGAAAGTCTGAATGCCTAAATTTCCTAAGTACCACTTTTATTTCCTAGAATTATAAATATACTATTATATTTTTGATACAAAATGCCAGAGAGAGAGATATTCTTTGGTAAATGATAGAAGTTTTCTCCTCAGAATGTTTTCACTGAGGCTTTCTCTCAGCCTCTGAGGAAACTGCAGGGGTTCTGCAGTCACCACCTCCACACATCTATCCCAACTCCAAAACCCATTCCAAAAGCCCTAGATTTTACTGCATCAATACACAGTATCAAGGATATGTGGCATATTTAACTATGCAACAATATTCATCAAAAATGTCTTTTTTTCCTGCTTTACTTACTACTGGGTTGACCCCAAAGTTCATTTGGGTTTTTTGTAACATTTCATGGAAAATCCCAATGAACTTTTGGGCCAACCAACATATTTCCAGGAAGTGACATGCTATTCACAAAATGACCTGAATTAGCTGGGGAGAATTCACCTTCTCTCACTGCCAGACTTACTTTTCACAGAAGCTAAATGCGTCCCATTTAGTACCTCTTTCATACCATAGAGCAGTTTGCAGAAAGGGAGAAGTCCTACTCTTCTCAGAAACCTATCAGGTTGCATTAGTGACCATGTCCCTTACTATGACCCCCACCTGAACACATCTGATTGGCAGGTGAGAAGAGTCACTGGCTGACTCTTCCTAGAGACTGCCTCCCAAACCAGCTTCCATCCCACTGTGGAAAGCATCTCATCTTTGCTTCATTCAAATACTGAGAATACTAAAGATGGGAGTAGATGTGCTGGAGAGTATTTCATAGGACAAGGCCTTCTGCTGAGTTGATGCTACCTACTTAAATAATCCTATACCCAAATGAAGTACAGAAAATATTTTTTAAAAAACTAGGCCTACATTGCAATTCTTGACTTAAGCCCTTTCAAATTGCTATGATATAGAGGCCAGCCACTAAGCTAATGCTGTGTTTTGGAGTCTGACACATTATAGGTATGAATATGCCAAAGATCAGGACTATTGCTCCATCTAGTGTTTGTTTCTACCTATGAAGAAATGTCAGGTTGTTGTACCACCAAGATCTATAACTTCCTTCAGGAGTTTTGAATAAATAGCTGCATTGTAAGATGAAAAGAACACTCTCACAGGGTCTTTTAACAGTTTTAAAAAGGAAAATGGGGTTACTGAACTTAAATCTGAAGAGGTCAAATTCTTAGGTCCCCCTAGGAAGGAGTAAAAGCCATTTTCTCCTTTCTTACTTACAAGTAAGAAAAAGTAACAGAAGCTGCTTCTCTAAGATTTTGGAATTGCTCATGCCCAACGTTAAGATAAAATAATAATGAGGAATCTTGGCACTGATATTCCACAGAAGTGATACTTCATTGTTAATCTAATATAACCACTAGGGTCAACTGACAAGTCTATCTAAAAAAAAAAAAAAAAGATTCAATATTTCTAAAAAAATATGGTTAAACTATTTTAACTCTTTCCTCTTAGAAATAGACAAGGAAGAGAGAGAAACTTTAATACTGGAAAATAATGCAGGAAATTACTACCATTCAATGGAAGCACAATCTTTTAGAATCTTTGCTATAACTGGAATAAGAAATGATAACTCTGACAGACTTTATTTTTTGATACCAACTTTTATCTAATTATTCAAAGTACAGAATATATGTAATCATTCAAAGTCTCTGGCTGATACCATCACAAGCATTAGAAAAAGAACATATATTGAAAAAGAACACATACTGAGTAACAGTGAGATTAGGCACTGTTTCATATAAACTGTTTTACGTGCAGGAAATCCAGGATGTCTAGAAATTACTAAAATTATAAAAAGGGGTAAAGCTCTTTTCCTCAATTCTGGCTAAATGTCACCACCTTAAAATACTGACACAGTCTTTGATTATAAAGCAGAAATGTACAATGGCAGATTTATTTTAGTCCTTATTCAAGAATGATATTTACACAAAGCTCTCACTCAGTACAAATTAACTATTCTGTCAGGAAAATAACCTTCTAAGTTTTATATAGCATTTATAAAACAGTTAACATTAACACCAGATTAAAAAATAAGGAGAACCAATGCTACTCTATATGCCTTTGAACTGGGAAGTTTCTCAGACAGTGGAGTCATGGTCAGGAAATGATATTAAAAAACACAAATTTTTATACATTAGTTTCTCCATCTCTGTAAGCAAGAATGATTCATATTCTTCAGTTAACAGCAATACTAAAAAAATTTTCAACTGGTAAACTATTAGTCTGCAATGTTTCAATTTTTCCTGAATCTTGAAAACTTCAAACTGCCATTAAATATATTATCTTCTGTTTCTTCTTAAACAACTAAGGTTCGTAAAAGGATCGTCATCGTCCTAAAACGACATCCAAATGTAAAATTAGTGATTGTTCCATGCTTCACTGAGATAACACAGAAGTGCTTATGGGCAAACAATGCCAGTAAGAGCTATCTTCTCCTTTCACATCGGGTAGGCTTTCATGTTTCTATTTCCTTCGTAAATACAAATTGTCAAGTTTTTTTCTCTTTCTCCCTTCCTTAGTAGCCATTTCACTGTCAAAATAAATAAGCTCAACTGAATTTTTAGCAAGCATTAAAAATAAAAATTTATCCTGCTCTATGTGAGTGTGTATATACACACACCCACAACATTTATCAATATATTTCTCTCAGTTATTCATCCTACTAAAAGCAAATAAGGTATGGGAAAGCCAAAAAATAAATACTATTCAAGTCATTTTTATTAGGTTTTTTAAACAGGTTTTTTTTTCCAATTTGCATTTTATAACGGATATATCTGATGTTCTAGAAACTGAAAGCCAAAAAATTAATGAAGTCACATGATGTAATTTAGAAATAACTGCAACTTTTATTCCCACTACCCATTTAATGCCAGAAATAGATCACTACTCTCAGAATGATGCAAGAAACAATCTAGCAAAGCAATCTTTCAAATATTTTTCTGGAAAAAGAAGTAGACAGGCTATTTCAGTTTCAATGAGTTCCTATGCTCCTGGGTTGTTTATTACACGTACAGTATGAATAGGCAAGAATATCAGATGTTTGCTAAGAATTTAGACAATGAAAACTAACAAACCTAAAATAAGCCCCAAATACATGATCTAATGCAGATTACATAAATCAATGATTATATGTTTTATAACTAAATATTCAAAAGAGAAAGCAAATCTGTAAAGTTCTGGTTTAAGATATTACTAAAAAGGAATAACTATTTGGTGTTAGGCTCCATTGGTGATATTAACACATTCAAATGTTTACCAAGTTAGCTATCTCTAGTGATATGTGGATGTCTTGAGAAATACAAATTCGCTCTCACTTATTGATTCATTTTCTGCTACCATAAAAGGCAGAACTGATTTATAAAGGAGAGTTAAATCCAAATTATAGTAGAGAATTTGCTAATAGTTCTCCTTTGCAGTTAACTTGAAGTATATGAAACTTTTTAAGTAACATATAATCATATGTATATCTAGATGCTCTGCAAATGCATCAACAATTGCTCACTTCTCTCCTGGAGGCAACATGTTAGAATTTAATAGACAGACTGTATGAGTTCATGTTGCCATTTTTCTCTGTAGCCCGAGTTCTGGGGAGTCTCTCTTCAAGCTGTTTCAAAACCACATCTGGGACACAGGGAACATGACAGCAGCAGGCGAAGCTCAAAAGCAGAGGCGTGAGTCACATGCTGCAATGGGGGTAAACCTGGAGCACACTGTGCTCAGTGAAACGAGTCAGGCAGAAAAAGGCGAGTACTGAATAATCCCACTGATGTGAAGTGTCAGAGCAGTCAAAATTGCAAGGACACTAGAGTGGTTGCCAGGGGCTGAGGAGAGGGGAAATGGGAAGGTGTGGTTCAATGGGCATAGGTTTTTGGTTCTGGAAGATGCACAGGTTCTGGAGGTTGTTGCACAACAATGTGAATACACTTAACACTAGTGAACTATTGATAATTGTACACTTAAAACGGGTTGAGATGGTTAAGTTTCATGTTCATGTTTCTACCATAGTTGAAAACTACCACCATGTACCCTTATATAGGAAATGTGTAGAGCATATAATGAGGATTTAATAAACATTCTATTAAAAAGTAACATTAAAAACTTCTATGATATTATCACTGCTATTTCTCCAAACATAAACAACAAAAGCTTAAAAAAAAAAAAACTATTCTGATCCTACTGTTAACTGGGCGGGTTAAATAAGAGCTGAGTGAATATTAGATGTTAAATTTCAGGCCTTTCACGTCTGAGACACTTCCACTGACAGGCATTCAACAGAGGCCTCTCATTGATTCCACATTAACTATGGTTCCAAGGAAGGTGATCAATGAAACTATATTCAGAAATAATTTTCAGCAACTAGCTTAGCAGTTCCTATTCAGATTTTATAAACACTTAAATTACTGTAATTTAAGATTTAACTTAGTACTTTATTACCTCATCTGATTCAAAGTCGACCCCTTTGGCGACCTGGCTCTGGGACATGGGTTTGCTTGATGATGAAGTGCTCGAGCCTCTGAGGCAAAATAGGAGAAAAAACAGAGAAGATGAACCAAAAATTCATCACAGGAGCCTTTCTTGCCAAATTTTTCATTTTAGTAGTAGACATAAATAAAAACAGCTAGTACATTCTCTTCGAGCTGCATTAGAAGCAGTAAAAGCTCAGAGGTGTGTGAGGAAAAGCACTCTGAGGTCAAGGGCTGAATTCCAGTTCTGCCCTTTACAAGTTACATGGCTTTCAGCAAGGTACTCAGCCTCTGTGCCACAATCTCCTCAGATATGAAACGAGGATAATAATACTTTTTTTAGAGATTAAAAGTGTTAGCCATAAAAAGGAATGAAACTGGGTCATTTGTAGAGATGTGGATGGACCTAGAGAACTGTCATACAGGGTAAAGTAAGTCAGAGAGAGAAAAACAATTATCTTTCATTAATGCACGCATGTAGAATCTAGAAAAATGGGAGAGATGAACCTATTTGCAAAGCAGGAATAGAGACAGACACAGAGAACAAACATACAAACAGCAAAGGGGGAGGGGGAGGAGTGGGAGGAACTGAGAGACTGCGTTGACGTACATGTACTCTTTATGTTGTTGTAGCTGGTTAGACACCAAGTCATGTCTGACTCTTTGTCACCCCATGGCATGAAGCCCGCCAGGCTCCTCTGTCCATGGGATTTTCCAGGCAAGAATACTGGAGTGGGTTGCCATTTCCTTCTCCAGGGGATCTTCCATTGGCTGGTGGATTCTTTCCTGTTGAGCCACCAGGGAAGCCCATATACTATTGACACTATCTGTAAAATGGATAACTAATGAGAACATACTATGTAGCACAGGGAACTCTACTTACTGCACTGCAGTGACCTGAAGGGGAAGAAAATCCCAAAGTGAGGGGATGTACGTATACGTGTGGCTGACTCATTTTGCTCTACAGCAGAACCTAGCACAGCTTTGTCATTTTACTCCAATAAAAATTAATTTCAAAAATAAAAATAAAAAGCAATAGCCACTTAAAAAAAGATTAAATGTGTTAATATACCTAAACACTTCGATCAGTGCCTGACATGTATGAAGCACTTCACTGATGTTTGCTTATATTATCATAGTTCTTAGCATATATTAACAGGTATCTACTACTATCCTCTACTCCTCAAAATTATGGCAACATTGAAATATTTTAATTCAACTACCAGCTATGTTTCCATAAAAGGATAAAAGGATATTGGAAAAGCCTCACCGCTTTCTAGGGCTGCCTCAGTTAATATTATCTATGTTCTACCCAAACCGAATAGCAAATATTTATTTAGTACTTGATCCTTGCCAAGTACTAAATGACAGGCCCTGGGAAATATCGGTAAGCAAGATAATCAGGAATCTGCTTTTATGAAGCTTAACTTGTAGTAATGGAATTCATATTCCTGTCTTTTTACTAACAAAAATTTTAAGTTATCTTAGAACAAGGGACAGTAATCTTGGTTAGCAAGCCAAATCCAGCCTACCTGTTACCCACAGATGTGAGCTAAGAATGGTCTTCACCTTTTGAAATGGGTACATTTAAAGGTTGTTTAAGTACCTACATAACATCCCCAATATTGTCTCCTGGCCCACAAAGCCTAAAATATTTACTACCTAACCCTTTAAGAAAAAGGTGGCCAGCTCCTGTCACAAATGAAAGCAGTGTTTGTGAATTCCTAGCCAACGATTTATTACCACGCTTTGGAATGTTACTACAGCAAAAGAACTGAAGGTCTTGTCTGGACAAACTGTTTGAAACAAGAGGTCTTGTGTCAGAAGGAAACAGAAAAACCCATAGGCTCTCAGGCACAGAGGTAAAGGAGGATGTGACCAGCAACTCGAAGGGTAACACAGCTTCAGAGACAACAGATCAAGGAACTTATCAACCGATCCAATTGGGATGTCCCTACCTCTCTGTATTTGACCTAAGCTGGAACTGGTCATTGTTGACTGGTTTCCATCTGTGTCAGGAAGACAGAGCATCAAGAGCATAAAGCCGAAGCCCACCACGGCAGGCGAGGCATTGTGGATGCGGGGGCTGGGGAAAGTGGAAAGTTAAGAAAGAAGCATCCACTGAGACCTGACTCTCTGCCTGCTGCTGTCTACCCAGACAAATAACCAATGGTGCCCAGACATCTACGCCAGACATTGGCTCATATGATCATAGCAGGAGCCCCTAATTCTACACCAGAGGACCCCACAGACCGACAGATCTAGTCTATAAGAGACTGCTAGGCCAAATAAATAAATGGCTTTTGTCCTGAATGACAAAAAAAAAAAAGAAAGTTTAATTTGATGAGCTTTAAGGCAGAGAGGGTGTATTAAATTGTGTGCAGGAGCTCTAAGTCTTCTTCATTTTTGCACAGACATAATTTGGAGCCACAGGTCAGAATTCCTGTCTAGAGATGTTCGGCCAATTATGTCACTTGTAGCACTGTCACAAGCGTAAGATAACATGTTAAATTGGCCTTGGCACATAAAAGGTGCCCCCGAAATGTCAGTTCCCCCCACTGTGAGGTTTACCAGGATCCCCATCTCTCCTTTCCCCCTGGCCTGATGGGACCGGGTCTTCTCTTGCTCGTGGCTTTAAGATGAGGGTAGGTACCGCCAGCTGTATCAAATCTGGAAGAGTCCTCTTATTCCCAGTACAACAAGGTAGAGTTAGTCACTCAGTTGTGTCCGATTTGTTGCGACCCCATGGACTGTAGCCTGCCAAGTTCCATGGACTTCTCCGGGCAAGAACACTGGAGTGGATTGCCATTCCCTTCTCCAAGTGATCTTCCAGACACAGGAATCGAACCCAGGTCCCCCGCATTGCAGGCAGATTCTTTACCGTCTGAGTCACCATGGAAGTCCACAACAAGGTAGAGTTTGCCGCAATCTTTCCAAGGAAAAGTGGGTGGACCACCACTGCCTATCCAGCAGAAGGGCGTTTTACAGCTCAAAGTTCTTTCCTTTTTCAAGTTAACCACCAGAATATTAGTGCTTTCACTGCCTACCATTCTTCCTATTATTCTCGTTCTATTTCCCTAGCCTGTTCTTCCTTATAGAGGTGTTACTTTGTGCCAAGTACTGAGAGAGTTAACTTAAGCAGGTTGATAGGGAGTCCAAGGCCCCTTTAAGGAGGAGGTGAACATTCTTTCTTTTTCACATTCTTTTGCCTTAGCCACGTAGGCCTTGTAAGCCCTATCTCTTGCTCAAGGACATGCATTTTTTTAAGCTCAAGATGTATGCTGTGGGAAAAGAGGCCTGACAAAACTTTCACAGTCTTGAGGCATTCTTTTTATCTATTTTCAACAGCCAGTTGAAAAGTATATAATGCTTTTATATATTTAATGATTTGCTTAAACTAGCGAGGCAGATACTCTTCTACCCCCTTCCTGTGCCTTTTGCTAGAACATTCTTCTATCATTTTCACTTTAATAAAATCTCTGCTACACAAAGCTCTGAGGGACTGAGACTGCGTCTTTGGTCCCAGAGGTAAATCCTCTCCTTTGGAGACCACAAATCTGACACCGTTCACCAGAAGCTATCAGTACTGTACTTAGCACTTCACTAACATTAACTCACTTCTAAGCCTCATAATAACCCTTGGAGATGGATATTCTTGTCTTCATTTTACAAATGAGGACACTGAGGCACAGAAGAAACTTGTAGACGGCCCATACTCAGTAAGTGGTAGAGCTTAATACTTCCAATTATGACCGAAATAAATATACAAACCATGCTATTACTAAATAATTTCCCCCAAACAACCTAAATCGTGTCACCCAGTTGCTGTCATTAGGAACACAAACCTGCCAAGGCTGATTTCAGATTTCTTGCCAAAATGTTAGTTTCTAAATTGTCTCTTGTCATTTAAATGACTCTTATTACAAGCACAGAGGTCTGAGAGTTTAATCTATTACGTTAAGAAGCAACAGCAGAGGATGAACCTAGAGATTATCATAATAAGCAAAGTAAGTCTGAATGAGGAAGACAAATACCATATGCTATCACTTATATGTGGAATCTAAAATACAACACAAATGAACTTATCTACAAAACAAAAATAGAGTTACAGAGAAAAGACTTGTGCTAGTCAAGGAGGAGAAGAGTGGGAGCCGGATAGACTGGGAATCTGGAATTAGCAGACGCCAACTATTATATATAGAATGGATAAACAACATGGTCTTACTGCATAGCACAGGGAACAATATTCAATATCCTGGGATAAACCATAATGGGAAGGAATGTGAGAAAGAATGTATATATATGTATAACTGAACTACTCTGCTGTACAGCAGAAAATAACACAACACTGTAAATCAATTAATATTTCAATAAAATTAAATAAAAGAAGAAGCAATGGCAGAGGTGAGTCCTGGAGCAGAATGCCTGGTCCATGACTGGCTGGTGACCTCAGGTAAGCTATTTAAACTACCATGCCTCACTTTCTTCAAAGGCAAAAGGGAGGAAAACAGAGTTATAAATACATTTACCTCCTGGAGTTACTGTAAGCAACAAACAAGTTAATTCATATGGAAAGGCTTAGAACGGTGCCTGACATACAGGAAGTGCTAAAAGCTGAAACTGAATATTAACAAAATACAAAGCTTGTTAGAGTACTGTCTCTAACAAGAAAATCACTGAGTAATAAAGGCAAAAGGAAATGAATGACAAGTTATTCAAACTGCCACTGAAAATACTTGTAATAAGGATGCATCAGCTCTATGAACTAGCCCCTCGTCTATTTTTCACTTCTATATATACATGACTGCTTCCCAGGTGGCTCAGTGGTGAAGAATCTGCCTGCAATGCAGGAGGTGACGGTGTGATCCCTGGGTTGGGAAGATCCCCTGGAGGGCGTGGCAATCCCACTCCAGTATTCTTGTGAGAATTCCATGGACAGAGAAACTTAGTCCATGGGGTTGCAAAGAGTCAGACATGACTTAGTGACTAAACAGCAACAACATATACGTCACTAGTTGAAAATGAATCTGTTAGGTTTCCATGACTTAGAAAAATGTATAAGGAGAATTCTGGATAATTTTTAATTTTTTCAGATGTTTATGTTTGCAGGAAGTGACTGTACCTACCTTTGATCAGTTTTGAAAGTGGTCAGAAAAATGTCTTCTTCGGTATCTGACTCATCCACCTCAATCACCTAAGAGGGAGAAACAGCAAATAGTCTTTGTAGGGATGGAAAATTTGAATAAAAATGCATTCAATATTCTAAAAATACATACTTTTATAAAAATTTACAAAAAAGGAGGCAGAAACCATGTGAGCAGCACCCATAAAACCTAAAGCTCTGCCTGACCTCCCCCCTAAGACAACTCTTCATTTTATGTATGGTTTTCTGTATAATATGTGTGAGCTCACTTCTATCCTGTACCATGGCAGCCTGGGTACCTACAGGAACATGTACCCAGACTGGTGAATAATTCACATAGGGTCATGTGCAGACAGTGCCCTGCAGTGGGTTTGAAATGAAAGACCATTGGTGTTTCATCTCCAATTAAAAATGAGGTATATAAGACTGTGTGGGAAGTACTGGATATCTGTTTTTCTGTTACATTTATCCCTGTTAAATACCACTTGTTGCCTTTAAGCCTCACTAAAGATATTTGTGATTCTTGACTCTATAATCCAAAATACTACCTATTTTATATTTTCTGTTATCTTGACACTTAATATACACATTTGCTATGTCTTCATCTAACTGATAAAGTCAAAGACAAAACAGTGAAAAAAATAGCACTTGAGATCCACTCCCTCAATAGGTTAACATTGAACTACTACTCAAAAACCATTAAATGAAGCTGTCTAATCAGCTATGAATCCAGACAATATTTTTGTCCATGAAACTATCAGAAGATTGTCTTATGTACCTTGAAGGAATCTAATACCTTCAGCATCCCCCTAAACCACCACTATGTAACCCCAATTAAAAAAATTGAAAGAAAAAGTTAGTTTGCCATGACTTAACTCTTTTTGAACTCATATTCTTCCATTATAAAAGAAAAATCTAGAAGGGAAGCTTCCTTGTAGACATGATGAAAATTTTGTTTGTTTTCACATATGAAGCAATAGAGGGCAACAGCTGACTAGGAATAACGAAATGGAGGTCAGGATAAAAGGACCAGTACACTCAGAGGTGGTTGTATAATAGGAAGAAGAGGTGAAAAAAAAAAAAAAAGATGGAATTAAGAGAGATAAAAGAGCAATAGTAGGAGCAGGATGGAGAAGTTTTATGGAAGAGGAGGTCAGCCACATCACGCGCTTGAAGAGACCAGGAAGGGATGAATTTACCATTGTTAGGATGGTAGGATACAGAGCAGTCACTCTCAGCTTGGTGTGATTTTTAACCCCTACTCCCATTCCAGAAGCATCTGGCATGTCTGGAGGCATTTTGATTATTATATCTGGGGCGGGGGGCCACTCAGAGGCAGAAGCCAGGAATGGTGCTTGAAAAGTGAGACAGACACATGGGTTTTCAAAACGAGGGAAGAGGAGAGTCAAGCCAATTTTGGACTCTCCTTGGAATGCAAAGCAACAGCAGAAGTTTCATGTTAAATCTAGAGTCACACAGAGGTCCATAAACTGAAACCTTGTAATCTGTCTTCAGTCTAGCTTCAGCCATTAAGACACAGCCAGAGTATGTAAATAACAAAAGGATGCCAGCAAGAAATAAGACGTCTCTGTGCACTGAATGCCCATCTTCTGTAACAGTTTTCCACGCATGGACCCTTCTGGTTCAACATTATTCTTCTTAAAACTATTACTTGGGACACATATTTACGGATGTACAATCAAGGTGATTCACTTTTTTTTTTTAAAGACAGAAAACAAAATAAAAACTCCTAGAAGCCCTCAGCCTATATGATCAGTAAAATTCTCAACAGTTTTAATATTTTACATTTTTTTCTTCTTTTATTTACTGTGTAGAGCAAAGAATTGACAATCATAACGTACAAAATATAAAGTAGCCCACAACTATAGAACTTTTTTTCCTTACCTCAGTATAATTTTTAGTAGCAACATTTCGGGAGGGCTGCTGTCTTGTAGATTTAAAGGCTACAATGAAAAAGATGATACATCCATTATGTTTCTCCTAAAATAGTTTAGAAAAATCTGCATGCTTTAGCTGAATATTTCCTAAGTTTTATCTGTAAAAGCTCATGATGACTAATTATAAAACCTTTTATAAAAACTAATTATAAAACATTTCTTAAAATCTGAAGGGAGGTGGAATTATATGTCTGTCAGTCTCAAATGATTTTTCTGATTTACTCAAATAAAGTAATAAGCAGTGTTCATAAAAACATCTATAGTAAAAAATATTTTATAGCAAAATACCTGAAGCATAAAATCTGATCACCAAATAGACTGAATTCCAAATAAGTGAAAGTAACCTCCTCAGGTCTTCTCTTATGGTTGGCAATCTCTTTCCTTGTGGCTCTACTGTATCAGGAGCCACTTGTTCCAGTGAGAGCTTCCTTACTCTCCTCTACTGTGTTAAAAATATTCAGTATCTAAGTAATTGTCCAGAGGGAATTCTAGAAAACAGTGTATCCTTTGTTTCACAATAACTTTCCTACAAATCCTCACATTTTCACCTTTGTAAACCTGGTTAGAATCATGAGGTTTATTTTTCCCAAGACTATGATATTATGATTTTACAGTAAGAAATATAATTTGGTCTTCATCCACATTTCCGGCAGAGAGCCCCTTAGTCAGTCAGTGTCAGTCACTCAGTTGTGTCTGACTCTTTGCAACCTCACAGACTGTAGCCTGCCAGGTTCCTCTGTCTATGGAATTCTCCAGGCAAGAATACTGGAGTGGGTTGCCATTCCCTTCTCCAGGGGATCCTCCCAACTGAAGAATGGAACCTGGGTTTCCTGCATTGCAGGCAGATTCTTTACCGTCTGAGCCACCAGAAGTCCAGAGAGCCCCTAAAACGCTGATCTCCCGAAATGATGAGAGCCATCAAGGTGTTTTTTACTATGTTAACAAGGCAACTTTGGGACAACTGAGGGAGGTTGGGTACCGGGAGCCAACTAGGAAGGGAACGTTGGAAATTTCAGTCCCCAGCCTGATTTCTGGGGAGCGTAGAGAAGCTGGAGGTTGAATCAATCACCAGCAGCCAATAATGTTATCAATCTTGCCTATGTAATGGGGACTAGATAAAAACCCAAAAGGAGGGGGTTCAGAGCTGGAGGGAATGAATCAGGATGTTTCCACATGCCACCATGCCTAAACCCCAAACTTGATACAGGCAGAAGCTCCTTTGTTTTGGACCTTGTCCTAAGCATCTTTTCAACCAGCTATTGATTCATATCTTTAATACCTTTGGTAATAAGCCAGTAATCCAGTAAGTAAACTAGTTTCCTGTGTTCTGTGAGTCACTCTAGCAAGGAAATTGAATCCAAGGAAGGAGTCATGGGAACCTCTGATTTATCGCCAATTGGTCAGAAGTATGGTAACAACCACATGCCAGCATGTGGCTGGCACCTGAAGAGAAGCAGGCAGTCTTGTGGAGCTGGGTCTCTCCCCTGTGGAATCTGATGCTGTCTCTGGGTAGTCAGTGTCAGAATTGAGTTGACTTGTAGGACACCCAGTAGGTGTCTGAGAACTGCATGGTGGTGTGGGGAACCACCCCCCAACCCCACACACACTGGAATTAAGTGCAGAATATTAAAAACCTAGAATAAAATTTAAACAGCCAATCAGAGGTTTAAGTTTCTCCTAAGCCTTACCAGTTTCCTAACATAAAAAAAAGGTCTCCTCCAAGATAACCCCAAAGCCAAACAACAGGGCAAAAGGAGATTAAAAAGACAGAGGATTTAAAGAAGTCAAATGCTCAAACAACCCCACCAAGTCCAAAATTCTACTAGTAAGAAAACTCAGGAATCTTCCCACCTAGCCCTAGGCTACCATTTACTCCTTTTTTCCACCCCCAATCCTGGCATGTCTAGCTAAGAGGGGAAAGGAAAGACAGAAGCAGAGTTCCTACCCACCTACTCTATTACCGGCCTCAAATCCTGCTCTACTCAAAGGCTGGACAGGGCAACTGAATGAAAGAGCCAGGGACTGCAACTCTTCCAAAAAAATATTTCTGCTCAATCATTATTCACTTATGGACTCCTCAAGCTCTCAGCTCCTTGAAGAAGAAACAAGAGCCTTTCTTTCTTTTTATCCCCAATAAGTGTTTGTGTGATAAATGCACATTACCAGAAATTTGAGCACTGGGTTCTATTAGGAAGGCGATGCATACTGTACTGGGGGCTAAAAGCTCTGGTTTCAGAGTTAGACCCAGGTGGACTCTCTAGCTGGGGGACTGTGGCCAAGTTCCTTGGCTTCTTCAAGTCTCAGTTTCCCCACCTATAAAGCAGTGTTAATAATACTTCATGCTGAAAATTGTTGAAAGGATAAAAAGAGGTAGTTAATGTAAATGTTATGGCAAGTGACTATAGGAGTAGGTATTCAAATGATGTCACTAGTACCAGTAGATGGAGTAGCCGCAATAGTAGCCATGATAAATTAAATGCAAAGACAGAGGCTCTTTTATTTACTTAGTCACTACCCTTTGCAGAGAAACTTCTGTGGAAAAACGTGGGCTGTCAACTCTTATTCACAACTGCTGCTGGCATAGATATAATACATAGATATACATAGATATAAATGTAATATCTATTAATACATTTCCCAATAAAACTCCAATGCAGTAACAAACCTCTCCACCCCATGTAGTTTGTTATAATAGAATTGAACCTTTATTTATCTCTTCATTCCTCCATTTAGAATACAAACACAGAAGCTATAGTTTTAAAGTTGCTTTTGTCCCAAAGTTACAGCAATTATAGCCAGTACTCCATGGTTATTTTGTCACAGACTGTATTAAAAAGTCAGTTTTATTTTTTAAAAAAAGGCCCAATGTTGGACGTAACCCGTGACATGTGAAACCACTGAGCCAAATCAACTGTATAAAAGACAAATTTAGACTAATTTATGGAGGATCCATTTTCATAAGTTTATTGTAGACACTGGCACTAATACTATTAATAACAACAGCAATCATTGATTGGATTCTTATCAAGTGCTGTGCTCAGTAATAGATATGCACAGTTAATACTTTTAATTACTCTGGCAAGTTAGTACTACTCCCCAGTGGGAGGACAGAGTGAATAGGTTATATTTATTTAGTTGAAATCTTAGAAGAATAAGAACAGAATAGAGGTAGTACCTGAAGGAATAACAGCAAAGGATTTCTAGAAGTGATAAAACACACCAATTCACAGTTTCATGAAGCTGAATAAATTCTAAGCAGGATGAAAAAAGAATTGAACATCTAGATTCATCATAGTGAAAGTGCAGAACACCAAAGACAGTTAGCTGGAGAAAAAATGGACTACTTAAAAAAAAAAGCAACAAGCTAAACTAACAGCTGATTTCTTTCTTTCTTTTTTTTAACAGCTGATTTCTTAACAAGAATAGTGGAAACTTGAAGGCTCAGTTTGAGTGATTAATTCTGTCCACTGGTGTCAGGGAAAGCGTAACATAAAACAATAAAGCCTGGACTTTCCTGGTGGTCCAGTAGTTAAGAGTCCGCCTGCCAACGCAGGGGATGAGGGTTTGATCCCTAGTCCGGGAAGATCCCACATGCCATGCAGCAACCAAACCCATGCACCACAACTACTGAGCCCACAGGCCCTAGAGCCTGTGCTCTGCAACAAGAAGAGCCACCTCAAGAAGTCTGCTCATTGCAACTGAAAAAGCTGGTGCATGGCAATGAAGCTCCAGTGCAGCCAAAAGTAAAAAATTCATTTAAAAAACAAGCAAACAAACAAAAAAAAGTGAACAAAGCTATGATAAAAAAACTCAGTTTAGGCTAAGGTAAAGGCAGGTAATTTACAATACCCATACCTCTGTGTTGCACACTAACCAAATTGGTTGCACACTAACCAATTAACAAGTGTTCATATTTTATTCATTCTCCTAACTCCCTCTCTTTTCAATAATAGCTCTCTTTCTCTTTCTTAATATTAACATTCCACAAAAGCCTACTATGTGCCAGGCTTTGACGGGCAGAGGGGCGCCCTATCATCTGGCTTGCAGGATCTTACTTCCCCAACCATGGATTGAACCTGGGCCCTCAGGAGAGTCCTAATCAGTGGACCGCCAGCAAATTCCCAGGTTTTTTGCTTTTAATCTTCAGAATAATCCAATTTGGCAAGATTAGTCCCAATTTACATGTGAACAGACTGGGAGAATGAGTGACTCATCTAAAGTCACAGAACTTTTCATATGTTGAACTCAGCCCAGATTCTTTATAGTGCTTTTTTTTCACTTCCTTTCCCATTCTGTGCTTTTATTTTAGACCTGCTAAGAATGTCTCAGTATCTTTCTAGATGCCATTTTTTAAATGGCAACAGAGACAATATACTTCTGAAGTCAAAAGGATTTCAGCTGGCTCTACTCAAGTATTGAATAATTCTTGAATAAAAACATAGCAGAACTTTTGATAAGAAGGTTCTTTAAGAATCATTTAATAAATCTGATGTTTTTATCCTTTCTTCAAAGTCATCTGTAATCCAAAAAATACTGAAAAACTTCCTCTGATGGAGTCACAGCTTCCTTCTGAGGCAGCTTACTCCAAGTTTGGGTTGATTGACAGGCTATTCTGTATAATGCAAAGACTGCTGAGAACCAATCAGCTCAATCAACCAATTAGCTCAATCTCTAGTTTTATCTCACTCTGGAAACTAGTATAGTGGTTAACTATTTGTCCTGAAGGCCAAAGAACGTGGGCTCAATTCAGGCTCCAGAATTTACTAGCTGTGAGACCTTAGATAAACTGCCTATCTTTTTAAAGCCTTGGTTCTCTTTTCTGTAAAACAGAAAATATAAGTACCAACCCTACTGAGCAGATGGTAAAGAGTCTGCCTGCAAAGCAGGAGACCTGGCTTTGATCCCTGGGTCAGGAAGATCCCCACTCCAGTATTCTTGCCTGGGAAATCCCATGGACAGAAGAATCTGGTGGGTTACAGGCCATGGGTTAGCAAAGAGTCAGACATGACTGAGTGACTAACACTTTCACTTTCCACTGAGCTGTTGACAGGCATCCAGTAATTGTCTCATAAATATTAGTAATTATAGTTGCAGACAGTTAGTAATTGTCTCATAAATTATTAGTACTATACTAAGGCAAAGTATTTAGCTCAATTCCCTCATCTATAAAACAGGGAGTATGTGAAATTGTTCTTAAGTCTTCCAGGTCTCTTTTATCATATAATAAATTTAAATCTGTGTGTGATTAGCTTTTCCCATCTATCCTCATTCGGGAGCAGTTCTTAACCTAGAGCCCATGGCTGAGCTTCTCAGGGATCCCTGAACCCTTTGAAATGGAATACAATTGCATGAGTACTTATTTAAAGACAGGATACGTAGTTTGCAGAATCTATAACTTAAAACAGATTTAAAACCACTCTCTTTAGGACTATGCAAATCATATCTATTTGATCTTTGACATGATAGAACTTCATTAATGTAAAGATTTCAATTTTTCTCAGGTTAGCTATCCTAAGTTCCTTCTAAGAGATTTTTTTTAATATTATATGGTTTATCTTCTGAATGATCATATAAGGCTGATATCCTTCTTGAAATATGGTTCCAAAGATGAGCACAGTATTCTTGACATGATACATCCAATCAGCACAGAGGGAGAACTTCCTTGCTGTAGAGAAGCACTACTTCTATAAATACTGCTTTAGGCACTGAGAGGGTAACAGGCAGGAAGGCTAGGGGTCTCCAAACAGAGAAAATAGGCTGCAAGTGTCAGATGATTTTCTCTCTCTTAAGCAGCAGGAGGAAACAAACTAGAAGTATCAGATTTTTTCCCTTCTCTATACAAAATTAAAAGGTTTCTCTTAAAATTCCGTGTTGCCATGACGACACCTGGTTCTACCAGAACTTTTCTCAAACCTTGAGCTAACCAATGTGTTTTTCTTATGGAAATGGTTTTCTTCAGCTATGTTAATCAACTATGTCTTTCTTCAAGTCAGCTCACTTAAGAGACTCATAACTGATAATGGCTCAAGGAACAAGCACGTTTTACTCATACAATTGTTCTTCTAACCTATGTTAATGAAACTATGTATTTGCTTGGAAACCTGCCTTTCTTCAAGATTCATGTCAATCCCTTTATGGCCCGGGACAACTCACCTTGTGCCAAAGTTATCTCAAAATGCATGTTGCAGGTGAGGCGCCTGGTTCTGGTCTCTGAGTTTTGAGGTATTTCCTTTCTCCAGTTAGCAGCCTGCTAGTAGCTATATAACATCCAGCTAAAGGCTAGCAAGGAGGCACTCTTTCCTCCTCCTTCTGATGTCTACGTCCGAAGCCTTCTCTATCTCTTTTATACTTTAATAAAACTTTATCACACAAAATCTCTGAGTGATTGAGCCTCGTCACTGGCCCTGGACTGAATTCCTCTCCTCTGGAGGCCAAGAATTCCAGCGTCTTTCACGGTTCAGCTTTCACGGTGCCTTTCAGGCACCATCAGATTTAGACAGTTAGATCAACCTTTGCACAGCCTTAAGTGACCTAAGTCTTTCTTACTTGGTTTCCTGCTAACATCATATATTTCTCAGAATCCTCTCTGTGCAGCCATCCTTTTGGACATATATAGAGCATGTATTTACCCTTTATAAATTTCATCTTGTAAGATCTTAATCCAACTCTCCAATCTGTCAAAAATTAATCTCCAATAATAAGATAATATAAATACAATACATATGGATATACTCTGGTAAGGAGAAAAAAAAAATCACCACCTATTTTAACATAAATTTTCACAAATCTGACTTACAATTTCTGTTGATCTCATAAGTGAAGTGAGTGAAGTCACTCAGTCGTGTCGGACTCTTTGTGACCCCATGGACTGGGGCCCACCAGGCTCCTCCGTCCATGGGATTCTCCAGGCAAGAATACTGGAGTGGGTTGCCATTTCCTTCTCCAGGGGATCTTCGATCCAGGAATTGAACCCAGGCAAATGCTTTAACCTCTGAGCCACCAGGAAAAGTTTATTAAATTTTTATACATTATTATCAAAACAGTTTATAAAAAATAGGTTCCCTTAGTTTGAGGCTAGCTTTCAGACACAACACATAACACAAAATCAATGCATAGAATTCTGACTATAATTTCCCTTGAACGCAGCTCATATGACCGACTATATTAACAGCAGACACGGACAAAAGCAGCATGAGAAAAGCAGGTTAACAGTACGTTAAGAAGCAGTTCCTTGTCTCTTAGTCACTGTTGATACACTGACCAACTGCCTTTTCTATGTCTCGGTGATCCCTCTATTAAAGGGAAATCATCAGATTTGTCTAATATCAGATACTATAAAAAATTACATTTTAGAGCTCACCTTCTTCAATAGCCCCCCTGAACGGCAAAGGTCTTTTAAATTAATATAATTTATCCTGTGATTCCAATAACCTTTTTGACTCTCCAGTGACGACAACACAAACCAGTAAGACTTATTCATGGGGTTTCCTGGGTCTTCTTGCACTGGAATTTATAAATAACTGCAAGGTGATCACTTGCAGTCTATACTCACCATCTATAATAGACATATTTCTAGACGTTGATGTAGTGGCCTTTGAACCTCTGCCTTGAGCAGAAATCTCCAGACGAGTGCCTGCTGATAGAATACTGGGCAGTCAATATACAATCCATCAGTAGCTAAAATAAAGTTATTTCTTTAAAATAACAAAATCAAAATGAAATCTTAAAAAAAGTTATCTCAACATAGTTTATGTGCAAAATGCCAAAAATATATATATAAGAAGAAACATAGAGTCTGATCAGTCAATTTTCAGAGACTATACTTAGGCCACATTTGGTTCACATTAGTCCATTTAAAATTTAAGGAAAATATTTATAAATGCAAGGATAATAAAATAATCATCACTAGAATATGGAGACTGTCCTGCTAGGAGAGTTTTAACCAAAGTACTACCCATTTTAACCAGTTTAAAATTCCTATAGATAAATATTTAATAAAAGTTTTTAAATATTCCTAGGGATTTTTATACTTCATTAGAAAGTCACTGGGTGACTAGCTTTTATTATTTGGACTATTCAATGACAATAGTGTCACATTAAACACAATGATGGTAATTAATGTTAACTAACATTAAGAAATCAAATTGTTTGTGGGCAGTTTTTCTTTGTAAACAAATTTTATAAAGCCACTTCATGATAATGTGGGCATTTGTATCTTATGACACTAACAAAATTAATTTTTATGATCTGGAGTTTTCTTCCTACTGTCAGTGGGCCATTTTCCTTAAGTGTTTCCTTCACTATTACTTTGTACATGTGAGAGTAAATGTATCGATTAAATGTACCCACTGTTTAAGAAAAACTGTGAAACTTTTTTCTTTTTTGGCCCCGCTGTGAGACTCAAGGGATCTTAATTCCCTGACTAGGGATTGAACCCATACCCTTAGCAGTGAAAGTTCCAGTCCTAACCACGGGATCTTCAAGAAAATCCTCAAACACAGTGAAATTCTTTTAAAAAATATGACAGTAGGTATTAAACTCTTTTAGTATGTAAAAAAATATATATTAAAAACTTCATGTGCATGTGGCCATTCAATATTTAAATGAAATGTGTATGTCAGAACTACATCAAAGACTGTTTCAGCACATTATAAAGATAAATTTTTGAAAGACTGTGTAACTCAATTCTGCCAATGGGAATACAATTCTGAATTTCCTGCACAACTGCCAAGTGTCAATGTGTAGGGAAGACAGTACTCGGGGCTCACCTCTTCCTCTCTGTGACCCCCTTCTCGACACTGAATTCTGCCCTCTTCCTCCTCTTTGGCCTCTTCCTCGGCCTCTTCCTTTGTTGGCTGCTGCTATGATGCTATCGTCAGAGTCATCAGCCATCTGTTCTGCCAAATCTATACTCATCAGGTCTTCAGCAGTCAAGGCGGAAGCAGGGTCCTCTGACTGAGATCTGAGGGCTCTGGCCCTACTCATGGCCTGACAGGGATGATAAGAGGAAAGCACATATTAGTGGACAATGCAACATCCTCCAGGTCATTAATCTGGTCACTCTGATGAACAGCTCATATTGCCAAACTGTCTAAACTATTATTTTTCACAAATTGTGCTGTTATTGTTGTTGTTCAGTCACTCAGTTGTGTCCGACTCTTTGCAACCCCATGGCCTGCAACATGCCAGGCTTCCCTGTCCTTCACTATCTCCCAGAGTTCACTCAAACTCAGGTCGATTGAACCAGTGATGCCATCCAACCATTTCATCCTCTGCCACCCCATTCTCCTCATCATACTAAAAACTGCAATACAAGAGAAGCCTTCTCCTCCAGCAATCAAATTTAGTGCCTGTGATTTGCCAGATCAATTTGCGATACTACCTGTAAAAGGAGACCTTTTGAAAGGTATACTAAGGACGATAAAATTTCACAAAATCAGAAGTTTCAGAACTGGGACAAATGGCATTTCTGGCAGGAATTAGCAATCAATCCTAATTCAACAGGCTTCCCAGGTGGTGCCAGCGGTAAAGAACCTGCCTGCCAATGCAGGAGACATAAGAGACGAGTTCTATCCCTGCGCCGGGAAGATCCCCTGGAGGAGGGCCTGACAACCTCCTCTTGTCAGGAAAGCAAGAAGAGAAAATCCCATGGACAGAGGAGCCTGGTGGGTTGCAGTCCATGGGGTTGCAGAGAGTTGGGACTTGACAGAATCGACTTAGTACATGTGCACGCATGCCTAATTCAGTACCACCATTTATAAGAGATTGTCATCATTTGAGCTTCTCTATACAATGGGCTATTGATAAATAACAAGAAAATAACCTCACAAAAATAGCATCTATCTCTGGGTGATGACATTTTAGGGTACTTTTCTTTTCTTCATTATTCTTGAATATTATAATTTTGCTATAATAAACATTTTCTAAAATATGACTTTTATAATCAGAAAACATAAGCAATAATTTCTTTCAAATATATAATAAAAAGAATTAAGTAGAACAAAATAAGTGAAAGCATGGAAAAGGATAAAAACCTTAGGACCAAGATTTTAATTTAATAAATTTTAATTTGAAAAGAAACTGTTTAGAAAAAACCAGTTTGAGACTTAATGAAATATCCTGAATAACTCTGAAGTGAATATAGATTTCCTGATTAAAAACAAAAAAAGCAATGCTTCCCTGACCTCTTCCTTTAAACCTATCAAAATGTAACAAGAAGAACAAAAAATTTTTTAAATGTTTTCAATAAAATCAGAAAAATGCTCTACCCACAAAACACAAAGCCGAGGAGGAAGAGTTAATGGGTAGAAGAGTGGATATCTGGTTTGGCTAAGGGAGAAGGCTGAAGAGTTTCAGACAGTGTAGAGAGCTCCAAAATTGATCTATCCTTACAAAGAGACCATGACAACAGTCTCTCTTGCCTAGAATGATAAGTTCTGGGTCTAGGAACAGGCAGCTAGAGCATTTCCACGCTCTCTGTGATCCACGGACTATGGACAGACAGGGCTGACTGAGGGAGGAGAGGAGAACAAAGCAGGCAGGGCAGAAGCAGGAGTGAAGTGGTGGTCGAGGGAGCCAAGCTTCACCATGAGGCACTTGCTGGAGTGGAACAGCTAACTCACTACAAGCGCTCAACATGGCATCACAGCTCAAAAAGAAAAAACTTCAGGGAATACAACAAAAAACATAAAGAAAAAAACTGTAAAGATTTCAATTCATCTTTCTTGTCCCAGATAAAGTATGGCCAATCCTCATAATTTTCACATCCCTTATATGCAAATTCACCTACTTGCCAAAATGTTTTTGTAACCCCAAAACAATACTCCCGATATCTTTGTGGTCATTTATGGGCATGTGCAGAGTGGTGAAAAATTTTAATTGCCCAACACACACATTCCCAGATGATGTCGAACAATGTGACACTCAGGCTTCTGGTTTCAGCTCTCGTACTTGTAAATGAGTATCCTTTTCGGAACTCATGTAGTGCCATGTTGTTCACAATTTTGTGCTTTGGGATGGTGATTTTACTTTTAAAATGGCCCCTGGTGTACTGCTGAAGTGTTGTTTACTGTTTCTAAGTGCAGGAAACTAAGATGTGCCTTGTGGAGGAAATACACTTGTCAGATAAGCGTCATTCAGGCATGAATTATAGGGCTGTTGGCCACAAATTCAATGTTAATGAATCAATGACATATACTGAATAAGGTGTCCTCAAACAGAAACACACAGAGAAAAGGCACTGCATTAATCAGTTAGCAAAAATTTTGTAAACAGGGGCTGGCAAGAGCCTATTCTTGCATTTCTTCTTGAAGCAGTAAGTTAAATACTCACTCAGTGTTTGCAGTGACTTTATAGAATACAACGACCATAAATAACAAGAACCAACACATTAAAATATATATAAAGACCTAAATATAAAGACCTATATAAAAAAAGACCTATATAAAATACATATAAAGACCTATATTACATACTAAGGTAGATCTAATTGATAACATGTTGAACTCTGTACTCTGAAAATAAATAATATACTTCTTTTCAAGACTCCATGAAATGGTTTAACTGATATATAATGGGATGCTAAGAAAAATATCAATTCTAAATAGCAAAAAGGATATCATACTTTCTAATCACAGTGCAATAAAATTAAAAATGAAAATACCCTGACTTCAAATTGCAAAATAAAACAAAAATTACAGAATATCTAGAAAAGTATAATAAAAATACTGAATATCAGAACAGATGAAACTGCTTAAAAATGAATTGTTAAAGCAAAGAAATGAGAATGGAGGGGGGGAAAAAGAAAATCTTCTAAAGAAAATTTTAATTTTCTAAAAAAAATTAAAAGAATTATGACAAAGCACTCTGCTCAGTTCTAAGTAATTTGGAAAATAAAAGAACTCAACTAAACCAAGACAGTCTCAACAGACTAATTAACAAAGAACACTTTGAGAAAAAAATTAAAAGAACTACACTCCAGAAAATGACCACAACCAGAAAGTTTCACAGGTAAATTATACCAAATCTTCAAAGAACAGATGATTCCATGGCTATTTCGATAGAATTCAGAAAGAAAGCTGCCAATTTCTTTTTATAAAGCCAGTATAACATGATACTGAAAACTGATGAAGGACTGCATGCACAAAAGAAAAATTACAGTATCTTACTCATGAATATCAAAGCAAACAAAAGGAATCCAGGGGCGCACTGAAAGACCAGTACACCCATTACCAGGGGGTTCATAAAGTGATACTAAGGATGTGTCAATAATACAGTAGAAAATAATATAATTCACCATATTAACAGAACACAGGAGGAAGAACCCCACAGGCTTACCTTCACGGATGCCAAAAAAGCTTTTGATTCATTCCCTATTCCAGATTTAAACAAACAAACAAAAAACCCTCAGGAACGAATGGAGACCTCTTTTACATAACAAAACCCCTAATTCTGCTACACAAACACTCAGTGTGAGTGTGCACACACTTTCACCTGAGCGCTCTTATAAATCAATTAGAGAAAGGCCAACGACCGAGGCAAAAAAATAATGTTGTATGTAAAGAACATGACCAAGTGTTTCATATAAAAGTAAGTGTTCAGACTTACTAGTAATAAAAAAAGTATGAATTAAAAACAACAGTAAGAAATAATTTTTCACACTTAGATTTTTAAAGATCATATAGCAATTCCATGTTTAACTTTCTGAGGAATCATCATACTGTTTTCCACAGTAGCTTTTATCTTCCCACTAGCAATGCACAAGGGTTCCCATTTCTCCATTTTCTTGCCATTATTTGTTTCCTTCTAATTTTTGGAGAACAGCCATTCAAAGGGATACAAAGTGTATCTAATGGTTTTGATCAGAATTCCCTAGTGTTTAGTGATACTGAGCATCTTTTCTATGCTTAGTGGTTAACTGTATCTCTTCTTTAAAGAAATATCTAGGCAAGCCCTCTGTCCATTTTTAAAACAGGTTGTTTCGTTGAATTTTAGAGCTCTTTATATATTCTGGTTATTAATCCTTTATCAGATATATGATTTGCAAATATTTTCTCTCATCTTACTGGCTGTCTCTTCACTCCATTAATAGCACTTGGTATTACAGCTTAAAAAAAGATATCGACCCTGAATCAAATTCAGATAGAACATAAGAAAAAAATCAGAGGCCAGTCCAACTATGAACTTTGAATCAGACTAAGAACAGTTTCTACATTTTTAAAGGGCTGCAAAAAAAAAAAAAAAAAAGTGACATATACTACAGATGACCAGCAAAGCCTAAAATATTTACTACTGATATCTGGCTTCTTATTTAAATAGGAACCTACAATTAAAGAAAATGCTTGAGAGTTTTTCTACGTGAACAAGACACTGAAGCATGTTTTTTATCTCTAAAGGAAAAACAAATGCTTTTGTTTGTCCATTTAAGTAATTTAAGTATGATACTGGGATTCATGTTCTGAGCTAAATAATTCTACAAAGCTGTGAATTACACCTTGGGAAAGCCTCGAACTCCATTAGTCAAGTTCTACATAGTATCAGTTCAGTTTGGTGCCACTCAATTGTGTCCAACTCTTTATGACTCCATGGATTACAGAACACCAGGCCCCCCTGTCCATCACCAACTCCCAGAGTTTACTCAAACTCATGTCCATTGAGTCAGTGATGCCATCCAACCATCTCATCCTCTGTCGTCCCCTTCTCCTCCCGCCTTCAATCTTTCCCAGCATCAGTGTCTTTTCAAATGAGTCAGTTCTTCACATCAGGTGGCCAAATATTGAAGTTTCAGCTTCAGCATCAGTCCTTCCAATGAATATTCAGGACTGATTTCCTTCTGATAGACTGGTTGGACCTTCAAGCAGTCCAAGGGACTCTCAAGATTCTTCTTCAACACCACAGTTCAAAAGCATCAATTCTTTGGTGCTCAGCTGTCTTTATAGTCCAACTCTCACATCCATATATGACTACTGGAAAAACCATATAGCTTGGATGAAACAGACCTTTGTTGGCAAAGTAATATCTGCCTTTCAATATGCTGTCTAGGTCGGTCATAGCTTTTCTTCCAAGGCACAAGCGTCTTTTAATTTCATGGCTGCAATCACCATCTGCAGTGATTTTGGAGCCCCCCAAAATGAAGTCTGACAGCGTTTCTATTGTTTCTCCATCTGTGATGAAACTGGATGTCATGATCTTAGTTTTCTGGATGTTGAGTTTAAAGCCAACTTTTTTACGCTCCTCTTTCACTTTCATAAAGAGGCTCTTTAATTCTTCTTCACTTTCTGCCATAAAGGTGGTCTCATCTGCATATCTGAGGTTAGTGATATTTCTCCCGGCAATCTTGATTCCAGCTTGTGCTTCATCCAGTCCAGCATTTCTCATGATGTACTCTGCATATAAGTTAAGTAAGCAGGGTGACAATATACAGCCTTGACATACTCCTTTCCCAATCTGGAACCAGTCTGTTGTTACATGTCCAGTTCTAACTGTTTCTCCTTGACCTGCATACAGATTTCTCAGGAGGCAGGTAAGATGGTCTGGTATTCCCATCTCTTTAAGAATTTTCCACAGTTTATTGTGATCCACACAGTCAAAGGCTTTGATGTCATCAATAAAACAGAAGTAGATGTTTTTCTGGAACTCTCTTGCTTTTCTGATGATCCAATGGATGTTGGCAATTTGATCTCTGGTTCCTCTGCCTTTTCTAAATCCAGCTTGAACATCTGAAGTTCACGGTTCACATACTGTTGAAGTCCGGCTTGGAGAATTTTGAACACTACTTTAAAGCGTGTGAGATGCGTGAAATTGTGTGGTAGTTAGAACATTCTTTGGCATTTCCTTTCCTTGGGATTGGAATGAAAACTGACCTTTTCCTGTCCTGTGGCCACTGCTGAGTCTTCCAAATTTGCTGGCATATTGAGTGCAGCACTTCCACAGCATCATCTTTTAGGAGTTAAAATAGCTCAGCTGGAATTCCATCACCTCCACTAGCTTTGTTCATAGTGATGCTTCCTAAGGCCCGCTTGCGGTCACATTCCAGGATGTCTGGCTCTTGGTGAGTGATCACACCATTGTGGTTGTCTCGGTCATGAAGATCTTTTTTGTACAGAACTTCTGTATATTCTTGCCACCTCTTCTTAATATCTTCTGCTTCTGTTAGGTCCATGCCATTTCTGTCCTTTATTGTGCCCATCTTTGCACAAAATGTTCCCTTGGTATGTCTATTTTCCTGAAGAGATCTCTAGTCTTTCCCCTTCTATTGTTTTCCTCTATTTCTCTGCAGTGATCACTGAGGAAGGCTTTCTTATCTCTCCTTGCTATTCTTTGGAACTCTGCATCCAAATGGGTATATCTCCTTTTCTCCTTGGCTTTTGGCTTCTCTTCTTTTCTCAGCTATTTGTAAGGCCTCCTCAGACAGCCATTTGGCCTTTTTGCATTTCTTTTTCTTGGGGATGGTCTTGATCACTGCCTCCTGTACAATGTCACAAACCTTCATCCATAGTTCTTCAGGCACTTTGTCTATCAGATCTAATCCCTTGAATCTCTGTGTCACTTCCACTGTATAATCATAAGGGATTTGATTTAGGTCATACCTCAATGGTCTAGTGGTTTTTCCCTACTTTCTTCAATTAAAGTCTGAATTTGGCAATATGGAGTTCATGATCTGAGCCACAATCAGATCCTAGTCTTGTTTTTGCTGACTGTATAGAGCTTCTCCATCTTTGGCTGCAAAGAATATAATCAATCCGATTTTGGTGTTTACCATCTTGTGATGTCCATATGTAGAGTTGTCTCTTGTGCTGTTGGCAGTGGGTGTTTGCTATGACAATTACATTCTCTTGGTAAAACTCTGTTAGCCTTCATTCTGAACTCTAAGACTAAACTTGCCTGTAACTCCAGGTATCTCTTGACTTCCTACTTTTGCATTCCAGTCCCTTACAATGAAAAGGACATCTTTTTTGGGTGTTAGATATAGAAGATCTTGTATGTTTTCATAGAACCACTCAACTTCAGCTTCTTCAGCATCACTGATTAGGGCATAGACTTGGATCACTGTGGTATTTAATGGTTTGGCTTGGAAACGAACAGAGATCATTCTGTCACTTTTGAGATTGCACCCAAACACTGCATTTCAGACTCTTGTTGACTATGAGGCATACTCCATTTCTTCTAAGAGATTCTTGCCCACAGTAGTAGACATAATGGTCACCTGAATTAAATTCGCCCATTCCAGTCCATTTTAGTGCACTGATTCCTAAAATGTTGATGCTCACTCTTGCCATCTCTTGTTTGACCACTTCTAGTTTACCTTGATTCATGGACCTAACATTCGAGGTTCCCATGCAATATTCTTCTTTACAGCATCAGACTTTACTTCCATCACCAGTTACATCTTCAACTGGGTGTTGTTTTTGCTTTGGCTCTGTCTCTTCATTCTTTCTGGAGTACTTCTCCACTCTTCTCCAATAACATATTGGGAACCTACGGACCTAAGGAGTACCTCTTTCAGTGTCAGATCTTTGTGCCTTTCATACCTTTCATGGGCTTCTAAAGGCAAGAATGCTGAAGTGGTTTGCCATTTCTTTCTCCAGTGGACCACGTTTTGTCAGAACTCTCCACCATGACCCATCTGTCTTGAGTGGCCCTACACAGCATGGTTCATAGTTTCATTGAGTTAGACAAGGCTGTGGTCCTTATGAGCAGTTCCAGCTCTTTCCAATTCACCACCTGTCAGCTACAGTTCTGAAATATTTAGCGAACAAAAAAGGACCAATGGGACAGTTGTATGAATTCAGTGAGGATGAAACTTCTGGTCATAAGGTTTAAATTTTTCTTTCTGCATATCTCTGTCTCACGTACTAAACTGAGGCTTTCTGGAGGACCCAGACCATCTTTTTCATATTTATATTCCTAATAAAAAATACAATGGCTACCCATAACAGGTACTATAGAAAATGCTGAAGGAAAGCAAACAAAAGTCCAAAAAAAATAATTGCTAAAATAATTTTTAAGTACTAGACAGCAATCATCCAACACTTACAGCAATTAGGAAATAGGAAAATATACTTCAATTTGAATTTCAACAATGAATTCACCAAGTACCAGACAGAGGCCCAAAGTTTAAGTTAACAGTTGCTAAGCTCAAATTCCTAATCTACAAAGAGATGGAAAAGACAGTGATGAGGGTGATCAAGCAAATTTCAACATTTTAGAAAGACCAGTGGACCTTTAATGACACTGCTAACCAAAACACTAAATTTCTTCTTTTGCTGCAAACAAAATCAGCTCAGTGGGGTAAGGTTTTATCTTATATTGATAAGATGCTCTAATAGCAGTTGGGAATTATTTTGACTAATAAGAACTCTTCAGACTATTATTCCTGCCCCCTGCCCTCCCACTCCATCCATGTATCAACAATTAGTTAAATTTTCAACAATAGCAAAAGGTTAAAAAGAGAATATCAGCAACCAGAATACTCACTCGTAGGTTGAACTGGAGTAAGTCAAAGGCAGCTGTCATCAGCCAACCCCTGCTCAGTCCCACCCTCCAAACCAAGATCCTGTGGACTGACTAAGTAAACCTACTAGTTACTCTGATTTAACAAGCTGACAAATATGCAAAGGAATTAACAGCAAAATTACCTCTCGAACTTCATCATCTTCTTCATTCGTATTATTTTGTCTGCTTTCTCTGAAACGACGTACCTGATTGTAACAGAAAAATTCACAAATATGTTACAAACATGTCTGTTATATAAATACAAAACTGCTTAACAGATGCTTTTCATTTCAACATAAAACCTGGAAATTCAAGCATAGTTTTGTTTCACAAAAGATTAAAGGAGTCATATTTTCCCAATGACTTACATTAAAAATTCAGAAATATACTCTAAGAGAAATTGGCCACAAGCAATATTATATTACCTGCTGCCAAAATGGCCCCTGTCATTGAAAAATAGCCAGTCAGACTACAGAGGAAGAAACAGCAATGTCTTATGGGTATTATACTTCAGTAAAATAGCTAAGAACAAAAACCTCTCTTTTAACAGGTTTGAGTTATTATTACACTACACAAATTATTCTTGGGCTCCTGGCTGTAAGTCATCCAGGAGGCTCTCTAAAATAGTGTCCGAAATGGGTGGGCCCTTGAAGATCCATTTTGTTAACAGTCAACCACTGAAAGTTTAATGATTGCCAACACTGGTCCTGGTGCCACGAAGGATACAAAGCTTCCTTTGTTACCAGTTGCTGTTCACAAAGCTCTTATAATTTAGTTACGCAGCTGGAGATATGCTCCATTTATTTAATAATTTACTCGGCACATATTAACTGAGCCAAGCCACTATGTACCAGGTACTGCTGAAGGGGTGGAGACTACAACAATGAACAAGATTCAGAAAGTCTGCCCTTAAGGAGCTTATAATCACCGTGTATGTGTGTCTGTAGTAGAAAATCAGAAACAAAATATGCTATATTGTATTTTAGAAGGTATATGGATCAAGTCTAGTCGGAATCAGCTAGACTGGGAAAACTGTCTTTACCTCTGAGGAGCCTCTGGCATTCCCAGTGCCAATTTACTGATGGTTTCCTACCTGGATGAGCAGTTAGCATGACTTATGTGACCAGAGGGCCATTAAAAAAAAAAAAAAAACCCTGTCAACTTCTGCACATATCTTGCCAGGTGTTCAGTCCTGAGTTTGCAGTGTACATACAAGGAGAGGAGGAGTGGATACCCAGTATTTCCCAGATCCCTAGTGCCTGCCTATACTACTCCCTCTTGCTGTACTGTACCAGCTGCCTTTAAATAAAAACCTTAAGTGAGAGGCTCAGTGGAGTCTTAAGAGTCCTTTAAAGTACGTGAACTTGTGAAATTTTTGCAGGTGTTAAGTACTCCCAGAGAAATAATGCAGGAAGAGGGACGGAGTGCGCCAAGGAGAGGCTACAGGAGATCATCAAAGGCCTCACTGAGAAGGTAATAAAGCGAGGAAGTGACAAGGATTTTAAAAGGTAGGGAATGAACTTCACAAGTACCTAGGGGAAATCATTCCAATCAAAAGAAAGAATATATGCAAAAGCACCGCGGCAGAAACACTGTATGTTTAAGAAACAGCAAGGAGGATGCTGGGCTTGAGCAGACAAGTGGCTGAAGTTACAGAAACCAAATCCAGTAAGGCCTTGGGAACAACTGTAAGGACTTTCTGCTCTGGCAGGAGTGACATCTGAATTGCGTTAGGACCACCAACAGTGGAACTGAGGACAGAACAGAGGGTGGAGGAAAAGAAACATGGGCAGAACAAGGAGACAGACCAGTTTGGAGGCAACAGGAGTAACTGAGGTGAGAAACGTCCATGCCTTAGACCACTGATACTGATGGAGGTGGTGAGAAACAGTCACATCTGTACAGATTCTGAAGGTAGAGTTAAAGGATTTCCAGGCAGGATACAGGTGACAGAAAGAGAGGAATCAAGGATGACTTCAAGGTTGATCGCCTGAGCAAATGAAAGAATGGTGCTTCCACTAGAACCTTACAGGTAGACTAGGGGCTAAGGATCAGTGGTTCAGATTGGGAATGTTGGAAGCTGAGGAGGTCTACTGAACATCTGAGTGGAAACGTCTAGCAGGCTCTTGGCTACAGAAGACTTGAGTTGACAGAAGAGGTCTGGGCCAGACTTTTGAAAAGTCATCACCAAACTGATGTTGGTATTTAAAGCCAGGAAGTTGGATGAGAATACAAAAGGAATGTGTAGATAAAGAAGGGGTCAAAGGACTGAATTCTGGAGACTCCAATGTAAGCGGGTTAGAGAGGTGAGAGCAATCAATAGACTGAGAAGACACAGATAATGAGGTGGGAAGACAACCTGAAGTGTGTGGAGCCCTAAAAGTCAATGGAAAAAAGACTTTAGAAGTGGTCAAATGAGATTTAAGATGGAGAATGGACAGCGAATTTAGCACTGGAGGTCACTGGTACATTGACCAGAGTAAATTCACTAGAAAGATAGGGTCAAAACCCTGGAATGAATAGGTTTAAGAGAAAAATGAAGGCAAAGATTCTGAGCAGCAAATATAGAAAAAAATTCTGCTGTGAAATATGAACAAAGAAGCAGAGTAAGAGCTAAAGGGAAATAAGATCTAGGCTCCAGAGTTTTGTTAAAAGAAAAAGCAGCATGTTTGTTATGATTCAGTAAAAGGGGAAAAACAATTGTTTTTTAAAAGATAGCATAGCATGTAATAGTACTCCAGGTAGCATATGATATACCAAAAGCACTGAGTCATTCACAGATGAGAAATGAGAATCAGGGAAAAACCATGGAGCAGGCATTATGTGCCAGTGTACTGAGGACTTACATGTATTCTTTTAAAAGTCACAACAACTTTGATGTTGGTTCTATTATCCCTATTTCATAGATGAGGAAACTGAGGCAGAGAGATTAAAATAGCCCACTGACAGCTCCATAGCAAGTAAGGTCATCCAGTCTGCAGTCCATGCGCTTAGCCCCCATGTTACACACATACTCTCTCTCTCTCTTTGTCAAAAGTCATTATGTCACTCCAGGTGTAGATGGTCCTTTTGGAGGGTAGAGTATGGGGGGGGGGGGGGCTTGTTTTATTTATTTATTTATTTTTAGAGCAGCTGGGGTTCACAACAAAATTAACAGGAGGTTACCTAGATTTCTCATACACCCGGTCCCACACATGCACAGCCTCCCCTATTAATATCAACATCCCCCACCAGAACTATTCAGTTGACACTCCACACTCCATACTCTGTATCACCCAAACTCCAGAATTACCTTAAGGTTCACTGTTGGTGTTATGCATTCTATGAGGCTGGACAAACGTATAATGTATACATGTATAATCCACCACTTTAGTTTGATACAGTGTAGTTTCTCTGTTCTGAAAAACCTCTGTGAATCTACCTATTCATTCTCTCACCCACCACCCGCCCAACCACATCTTTTTACTAAGTCCACAGTTTTACCTTTTCCAGAATGTTACACAGTAAGGAATCATGTTCAGTATATCAAGTTACTTTTTCAGATTGGCTTCATTCACTTGGTAATATGCATTTAAGGTTCCTTCATGTCTTTTAAATGCTTGATAGGTCATTTCATTCTAGTACAGAATAACATTTCCTTGTCTAGATGTTTCACAGTTCACTTATTCATTTCCCTACTGAAGTACATCTTGGTTGCTTCCAAATTTTGGCAGTTATGAATAGAACTGCTATACATACCATGTGCAGGGTTTTGTTTAGACTTAAGTTTTCAACTCTGTTGGGTAAATACCAAGAAGCATGATTGCTGAAGAGCATGGGAAGAGTGTGTTTACTTTAGTAAGAAACTGCCCAACTGTCTTTCAAAGTGACTATACCATTCTGCATTCCCACTAGCAACGTCAGAGTTCCTGTTGCACTACCTCCTCACCAGCATCTGGCGCTGCTGGTGTTCAGGAGTTTGGCCGTTCCAAGAGGTGTGTAGTGGCTGCATTTTCCTAATAACATGACATGTGGAGCATCTTTGCATATGCTCATTTGCCAATAGTTTATCTTGGTCTGTTAAGGTCTCTGGTCCATTTTTTAATTGGATTTTTAAAATTTTCTTATTGTTGAATTTTAAAAGAATTTTGCATATTTTAGATAATAATCCCTCATCAGATATTTCTTTTGCAACTATTTTCTCCCAGTCTGTGGCTTGTCTTCTTTAGTCTTTTGTAGAGGAAAAGTTTTAAATTTTATTGTAGTCTAGATTGTCAATTACTTCTTCAATGAATCATGCTTTTGTTGCTGAATCTAAAAGTCATTACCATACACAAAGTCATCTAGGTTCTCCTATGTTATCTCCTGGGAGTTTTATAGTTTTGCATTTTATATTTAGTGGGGATGGTCGTATTATATTTATGGCACTTAACTGAGAAATCTAACCATGCTAAAAATTGATGAACCTAACACATCCAGAATCACAGAGTAAGGGGTTTTAAAGTGCGAATTATCTGCCTTCCCTGTGAAAGTACCTGGCATTTAATATTACTGGTTGTATACTAGCTGACATCATTAGGCTTTAAAAGAATTATGTTAAAAAAAAAAAAAAGAATTATGATAAATAATTAAAAGCACAAAAATAAAAGTCAAGTTTTAAAAATAATACTTTGTTCTTTTGCTTAGAGGGAATTTGGAAAACACAGGAAATGATCTCTTATAATCCTACTACCTGAAATAACCACTGATAACATCTGGAATATATTCTTCCACTTTTTTGCATACACACATACACATTCACATAGAAAATAAAAATAATTGGGATCACATTGTGTATAGTTTTACTTCTTTGGAATTCTTTTCCCACTTAACACTGAAAACACTTTTCCATGTTCTTAAAGTATGATTTTTAATAGCTGCATAGTATTCTATGGGCTTCCCAGGTGGCACCAGAGGTAAAGAACCCACCTGCCAATGCAGGAGACTCAAGAGACCTGGGCTCAATGCCTGGATAGGGAAGATCCCCTGGAGGTGGGCATGGTAACCCACTCCAGTATTCTTGCCTGGAAAATCCCATGGACAGAGGAGTCTGGAGGGTCCTAGTCCACAGGGTTGAGAAGAGTCAGACATGACTGAAGTGACTTAGCACACACACATAGTATTCTATAGTATCTATGTGCCAACATTTATTTTACCAAAACATTTCTGACTTATCCCCTGCAGGTAACACTGAGATAATCTACTACTCATTCAAATCTCTATCTCATTATTGTCTTAAGAAAATTTCCTAGGGCTGAGTTAAAGGGCAAATCTCTTGACAAACACTGCCAAAATGCTTTACAGTGCAGCTGTTCAAACTCAATACTCTACCAGCAGGGTGCTAAATCTCTTTAACAAATTGTTGCTACTTTGACAAATAAAAAATTTGAGTTTCTTTGATTATCACAGGTTAAATACCATTTTCATATGCTTATTAGCCATTTGTATTTCTTTTGTGAACCACCTATTCAGGTCCTCTGTTCATTATTTTATTGAAATGCTTAGTAATCTTAAGATTCATAAGAGCCCTTTAACATTATATTAAGAATATTAACCTCTTATTCTGCCCACATACAAGTATGTTTTCCATGTCAGTACCATGTCAAAAAATTTTGTTTTTTTGACAATCTGACATGCAAACATTCAAAATTTTTATGTAGTCAAATCTAAAGAGCTTTTCCTCTGCTTTTATGCTTACAGGAACTGCATTTTCTAAGTGAAATTCAAAATCTCAATTAAAACTTACTAAAAAATTGGAGTAAGTAGACATTTTCAGCCTATGAGGTTCATTTTAAAGCACTTAACATTCATTAGGTATCAATCACTTTTGAGACTGTGTTCTAGACACTTATTAGACATTTCATAATTTAATCCTCATTTTATGATCTCAATTTTATAGATGAGGAAACTGAACAAATCAGAGAAGTAGTGATTTACCAGAAAGAAATGCAGAGCTACTCTTAAGGAAAGACTATCTAAATATTAGATTTTGCACCCCAAATTATTCACCTCTTCATCGATTTTATCTTCTAGGGCATCAATATGACGTTCCTTAAGAAATCGCTGTGTTTTTTCCAACTGATATTTCACTAATTCCTCTATGGCATCTTTTTCTTCCTTGTCCACAAATTCTTGTACTGCTTCACCCATTCCCCGTTCTGTTAGAAGTGAGAGCTGTACGTTCTGTAAGAGACAGAAAATAGTATTTTCTTTATAAAACAACTCTATACGAGCAAGGAAAATTACAGAATAATCTTATCAAGGAAAAAGAAAAAAGTTATCTAGTTACTGGAGGAAAAATGAAGCAAAGCAAAAGAAAACAAAGGACAGTAATTAAGACTAGAAATATTACAGGCCAAAAACAGCAAAGTATAAACAAGAAACGGGACTAAGAGTTCAGGACCTATGAAAACGGAGAGGCCTGAGTGCCTGGGACACAGACTGCAGAAATGGGAGCTGATGATGAGATCAGGCTGACTAGCAAGCAGGCAGAACTGTTTGCTGTTCAGTCGCTCAGTTGTGTCCAACTCTCTGTGACCCCATGGACTGTAGCCCATCAGACTCCTCTGTCCATGGGATTTCCCAGGAAAGAATACTGGAGTGGGCTGCCATTTCCTTCTCCAGGGCAGAATAGTGGCCCTCCTAAAGATGTCCACATCCTAACCTCTGGGACCCATGAATATGTTACATGGCAAAGGAGAATTAAGGTTATAACTGGAATTAAGATTGCTAATCAGCTGGATATAAAACGGAGATGAGCAGGGACTATCTGGGTGGGCTCAGTATAATCACAAGCATCCTTCATAGCAGAAGTGGGACACAGAAGGGAGTCAGAGAGGTCTATCTGGGGGAAAACAGCAAGGCAGATAATGTTGCTTGCTTTGAAGATGGAAGAAGGGGCCTTGAGCCAAATAAGTTAGGAACAGCCAGAAGCTGGAGAAGTTGAGAAAATGAATTCTACTCTACAGCTTCCAAAAAGGAACAAAGCCTGCTAATATCTCAATTTTAGTCCAGGGAGAAGAGTGAATTTCTGACCTACAAGATTGTTAAAATAATAAAGTTGCATTGTTTTAAACCACTAAATTTATTTCGGCAGCAACAGGAAGAGAGCATAACCAGAGGATCTCAAAATGGCATATACTCATGATAATAAGAGTAGCGTCATTGTCCTGTGGCTATATAATAAAGCAATTCTGAAATTACATCCTGATGCAAGAAAATTAAATCCCAGATTCAAACTTATGTAGCAGAGGTAAAAAGAAAGAGGATAACAACAGCAACAATAATACACAATAACCACGGTGTTAATAACTAACATTAACTAAGCAGTTATTTTTCTTGATATATAATAACTATAAATGAGTGTAACTGATTATCATCCTACTTACTTCATGGAAACATTGTGAGGATTCATTTTGTTTAAACTGCCAATTATACATATCCTAAACTGAAATCTGTTATTATAAGATCACCACTAATTCAAATGGAGAACTGTAATTAAGAAATTACCTTCTCCGCAGTTTGAAAATACTGTTTTACAAGGTCTTCAACCCTTAGTGTTGTTCCTTCTGAGGGTTTTGAGATGAACTTGCCAAAGTTGATCTCTTCTCCTAGAAAAAAGACATCCATGAGGAGAAAAAAATAACAGTTTCTATTTTAATGTTGGGGCCTTCCTGGTGGCTCAGTGGTAAGGAATCCAGCTGCCACTGCAGGAGACGTGGGTCCAATCCCCGGGTCAGGAAGATCCCCTGGAGAAGGAAATGGCAACCCACTCCCTATTCTTGCCTGGAAAATCCCACAGACAGACTGTAATCCATGACAGACTCCAGTCCACAGACACTACTATGCACATACACACACCTTAATGTTAAAGTACCCAAATTCACTGCACATTCCTGTCAGTGGAGGAGGTATGGCCAAACTTTATCAACTGTCAGCTTGCTCAACATAGTAAATTTTGAGACATTTTTGCTAGTTTCAAGAGTCTTTTCCCACAAGTCTCTCCTTCTTTTCCTGATCTCCAAGTAGCATGTCTCTTGGCTCCATCCTCAAGGGTGGTCCACAGATCTCTGGGAGTCCCCCATACTGCTTCAGGGGGCTCAATAATCACACGAAGACATTATTTACCTCTTCCATGGTATTGCCACTTACACTGATGATATACAAGCAGCCCTGAGTAAAACTGCCAGTGCCTTGGGATGAGTGAAGGCAGTGGTTCTAAGCTCTACTAACAGTCATCACCTCGTATTCACAGTTCAGAACAAGACAAAGCAAACAGCCAGTTTCACTAAAGAATATCCTTGATCAAACAGCAAAAATTATTCATTAAATCTGAGCCCGTAAGTACATATCTGTTTAATATTCTGAGAGACAAATGGGAAGCATGTGTAGTAAAGCAGATTTACTGCATTCTTACACAGGATGTTTGTCTCAAAAAACAGTACGTACAGAATAAAAAGAGTACTGGGTAAGAAGTCAAAAAGCATAGGGTCTAGTAATATGCTCTGTTCATAACTTCTGTCAGAAAAAATGAATATTAACTGTCCAGCAGGTGTGTGACATGGTGTGGAAAATACATTAATAAAATGATAGGAGACAGCCTGTAATAGCTAACAATTACAATATGAGATGGTAAGTGCTACAACAGAGCTGAGAACAAAAAATATGACACACCAAGAAGAAATGAACTATTTCTTCCCCAAGAAGACTGAAAATAATGTACAGATAGCAAACGCTGTTATCATTTGACTCAAGACTTGCAGAATGAGTAAGACTCACTAAGCAAAAAAAAAGAAAAAATACTTTAGGCAGAGAGAAAAGATTATGCCATGGCTAAGGAGGCACATGGATAAAGAGGCACAAAGTTCAGCATGCCTCTTGCAAAGCAGTGAGGACGAGTAAACAGAAATCCTTTTTGAATTTCAAGATGGGAAAATTAGTATTACTTCATAAATATGATTTCTACATTTCACTATGTCAGACACTATGTTAAGACCACTTACATACAGTATATCATCTAATCCTCACAACAGTACTATGAGGCAGGTACAGTTATTATCCTAATTTTGATGACAAGAAAACTAAACATCAAAGATTAACCAATTTGCATGATTTCACACATAGTTAAAGTAGCAGAGCTGGCCAAAACAACAAACAATTTCATGCTTTCAATACAATATACGAAAGGGTCATTGTTTTCATTCGGCAGTTAATGTTTAAGCAGAACAAAACTATGGATGAAAGCACAAATAAAATAAGGAACCAGTTCTAAACTCCATATTTTCACAAATGCTATACCAATGAAACTCCAAGGAATTGATAAGGATGAATGATTAAAGTAAATCATCATCAATAACTAGCTAAAATTAATAGCATAAAAACCATTCTCTGATACGGATTGTTTTCCCCTAAAACAGTATTCTATGAGCTCCATTTAAATATCCAAAAGACTACTTCAGGCTGAATTAACAGTACACACCATTTTGATCACAATTTAACTGTGAAAATAGAAGCTCATTAAATCAGGGTTAATAAAAACCAATGTGGTGTATATGTAAACAAGGGACATATTTTTCTATTAAAATTCAGACTGAATAGTTTTAAGGAGAAGAGCCACTGTATTTAAAAATGACCAATATTTCTTAGGAAGAAGCACTATTTCAGTCAGGTGACCTGTTTGTGATAAATGCTAAAATAAAGGCAATTAGTTTTCACAAAAGTTAATTAGCCCTTAAGTATATATCTTTTTAATATTCTGGAACATCTCTTAAGACTGGAATCTTAAATCACATACTCTGTGAAGCTGAAATATTTAGCTATAAAATTTTAGAGTATATTTTCTAAACATTAAGAATATATTGTAATAATAGATATTTAAACACTAAGTCTACAAAGTATGTGTTGTTAATCAACAACATATTTAAAAAAAAAACTATGAAAGCCATCATTTCTTTACTGACAGCCACAGGTTTACAAATGATTGCTACCTAGTTTTTGCCTGCATACGTGTGTGTTTAGTCACTAAGTTGTGTCTGACTTTCTGAGACCATGGACTCCTCTGCCAGGCTCCTCTGTCCATGGAATTTTCCAGGCAAGAATACTGTAGTGGGTTACCGTTTCCTTCTCCAGGGAATCTTCCTGACCCTGGGATCAAATTGACCACAGCTGGCTCAGTGGTAAAGAACCTGCCCACCAATGCAGAAGACATGGGTTTGATCTCTGATCCGGGAAGATCCCACATGCCTTAGAGTAACTAAGCTCGTGCACCACAACTATTGAGCCTGTGTTCTGGAGCCCAGGAACTGCAACTACTGAGCACACCTGCCAAAACTACTGAAATGCAAGTGCCCTAGGGCCCCAAGATCCACAACAGAAAAGCCACAGCAATGAGAAGTTCCCACACCCCAGCTACAGAGTCGTCCCCGCTCGCCAAAACCAGAGGGAAAAATTGCAAAAAAACAAAGGCCCTGCATAGCCAAAAATATACCTTTAAAAAGCTGCTAAAAATGTCTTAAAAAAAAAAAAAAGATAACCAGCTTACCCGTGTTTTCCTTTTGTTCTCTGTGCCTGAAAAAATGGATAACATCTTTTGGGTTAGCTACCCGATCCACAAATTTCTGGCTAAAGCGAAGAACACTGAATGGTTCAAAGCCTCCACTATAGTCCACCTGGAAATACAGAACAAGTTACAAAGGCTAGCAAACAACAGAGCACCAATTTCAGTATTTATGGGTAAGACTTTTAACTTAGTACTGTATGTTAATGTTCTACAATTCATTTTAAAGATCATGATGATGTTACACCATTTATTCTATGAAAAAATAAAGCTTCAAAGGTTTATGCTTCTGCAAAACATTGTTTGATGGAATCAAGGTACAGCAAGAATTCCCACAATGTCAGAATCACTGTATTTCCCCATGCTAAAAACTAACAGTCTAGTAACTAGGAATATCATCTGAAAAGGACATGAAATTTCTAAACAAGTTTTCTTAAACTTTTAAAACAGATATCCAAATAGAATGCTGGCACTAGATGCATTTATTAATTGGTTTATCATGTAAGGTTAAGCTTTCACATCAGACAAAAATAAACACTGGGAAAATCCATGGAGGAAAAGAAGCAAGTCTATGAGCTTTGAAAAATGATCACCTTCAAAACACGGGACAGTCATCTCTTGGTATTTCAGGGGGATTGATTCCAAGACCCCTGGCTGGGAACAACAAAGCCTGCAGATGCTGAAGTCCCTTGTATAAAATGGCACGGTTCAATCAGCCCTCCATATCTGCAGATACGAAACTGCAGGTAGAAGAGGGCTCACGATTTCTATTTATAACTAACAATGGTTCTCAAGGCAGGCTTTTCCTAAAGACATCTCTTATGGCATCAAGCCCCTTACAAAGAAAACACTGCATCTCTTCCTAACAGACATAATCATTTTCCTAAACCAGCTGTTCTCAAAGGATGCTCTGGGAACCAGCATTGTACCACATCATCAATCTTTCCAGACTACTCCTGACCTCCACCCAATTACACTCTCTGTCACACTTAGCACTAGCTAAGATTCTGTTCACATATTTGCTATTTGTTTATAGTATCTCTTCTCACACCTTCATCTCCTGTAAGCCTTGTCTATTTTATCATCACTGTCCACCCCCCACTCTCACATGCAGAAAAGAAGGCACTCAATGACTCAATGAACATCTGTTCACTGAATTAGTGAATCAGTGAAGGTCATCCAGGCAATACATTTTGGAATACTACCTACAGGAAGATATTTCTTCTTTTTATCATTAATGAGTTAGTAATGTGCTTGGGAAAAGGAACGTCAATTTCCAATTTAAGTCTGATTGGTTTTAATAGTATCAGGCAGACATAGATGAGAAACATGGTGCTTCTGCCCTGATAAAGAGATCTGTGTGGTTCCCTTAAAGCAGCTATGTTTCTATTACCCAGACAAACCATCTCTACAGCTCCGTGTTCTAAACCAGAAAATGCCAAATGCTCAAGCTAGGGGGTCTCCCCAAAACACGTTTTTAACAACTGAACTCCAGTCTAGTTTTATTTGTAATTTTCTGCTTCTAATAATTACAAAATTATTGACTAAGCAAACTTTACTGAAGTGTCCACAACGTCTAAGTACTCTGCCAAGGGCCAGGTATAAATAAAACAGCATCCTGGTTGGAAAGAAACTAAGAAGCTGGCTAGGAAGACAAACTATGTAATGAAGTAGCTGCAAGCAGAACCTGAATAGTGCTGTAAGAAGTATGTACAGAGGAGATTGAGGACACAAAGGAAGAAGTAGTGATTCTGAAGGGATGTCAAGAAAGGTTTCTATTGAAGAGGGAAGCTTGAGTATTAAAGGGGACTATTTCAGAAGAAGAAGAGAAGTACATCCCATGCAGCAGGATCAGCATGAGCAAACATGCAAAAGAGTGAAATAAACTCCACTAGGCCTAGGACACAGCAACTTTCAGTCAGAAACTGGAGTCTAGGAGGTGCTGATAGGAAATGAGGTAGAAGCAACGAGGTGGGTTTAGAACAGATCATGTCAAGTCTGGAATGCCACGGGAGAGTTTAGACTCGTTCCTGTTAGAGTTGGGATGTCATTACATCGTTTTCGGCAGGAAAAGCATGCAAGATCATATTTTAGAAAGACAGCGTTGGCATTAGTCTGGAGAGGCTAGAGGTGGGGCCAGGAGGAAACTGGAGCAGAGGCAGGTAGGAAGCTGCAGTTGCAGGCCAGCTAAGAGAGCATCTGGGCTCAGCTACAGCAATGACAACGAGATGGAGAGAATTCACTCAGATCTAGGAAGACACACCCAGGGACAAAAGACCCAGTGGCTCAAGGTCATATAGCTAGTGACAGAGCCAGAATCAAACCAGACAGTCTGACTCTAGACTGTCCTCTTTACCTTCATCCTGTACCGCCCAAGGCTTCTCAAATTTTCACGTGCATATAAATCTTTGGGGGATCCTGTTAAAATGCAATTCAGTGGGTTTAACATGGAGCCTGAGATTCTGTATTTTTAAGAATTTCCCAGGTGATGCCAGTGCTGGTGCAGTTTGAGGGCCATATCCCTTGGGCACAAGGCTTTAGAAGGACTCTTGGACTCCAATAAGGAGGTCTCAGGAGTAGGTCAAAATTTGGGAGCCATTATTCTATAGGTGATCATATGCCTAGACTGGACACAGAACTAACTAAAATATAGGAAGGGACAAATAAAACTTGTAGAAGAGAATGCCGAAGAGTGACTCAGTAAGATGAAAAAAATTTACTGGATTTGACAACTGAAGGTTGCCTTCTCCACCTGAGATGATGGTGTCACAGCCTTGATTATAGTGGACTGAGGAAGAGACTGTTACATGAGCAATATAGACAATGTATTATTTTGGGGGGAAGAAAAATCAGAAGAGGCAGGAGCTAGAAGAGAAAGGCACAGGGGTGAAAAAAAAAAAGAAGTCTGTTATTTGTGAATATCATGATGCAAAAGATAAGCAGGTTTAGAGGCACAGGAAACACTTCGATTTCTTAGAATTTTCTAGCTCTGAAATGTCACTTCTTGCTACATATTTATCAAGTACATGCAATTGCCAGGGACTGTTCTGGGATCTTTGGCTACACAGCTAACAAGACTCACAAAGTTCCATGCTTCTGTAGAGCAGATAGTTTGGTAGCTGAGGACAAATAATAACCAAAATAAAAAAACAAATAAATTGGATGTCATAGTTCAGGCGAATGTGTTGTGGGGAAAAAAAAAGAAGACATAGAGAAGGGTAACTGAAACCAGTAGTGCTGGATAGAGGGACTGGGGGTTACAATCTTAGTCAGGCTGGGGTCCACTGAAGTGACTACTGGGTGACGTGAGCAGACCTGGAGGAAGTGAGCAGATCTGATACATCCGAGGCACTGCAAGAAGTCCAAGTGCCTAGAATGAGGGGAGAGCGGGGAGCAGCAAGCGATGAAGTCAGAGAGCTCGGCCAACCTAATCAACACAAGACTATTTAGAAATGAGGGAAGCAAGAAAACAAAAACATCAAACCTATCAGAATGAACCAAAAATGGATAGCCAACAAGGACATACTGTGTATATAGCACATGGAACTTTACCAATGTTATCTGGCAGCCTGGACGGGAGGGGTTTTGGGAGAGAACACATATATGTAAGGCTGAGTCCCTTCACTGTTCACTTGAAACTGTCGCAACATTCTTAATCAGCTATACCCCAATATAAAATAAAAAGTTTACAGAAAGGAATGAAACTACGATTAAATCAAATACTGGCTGCTTTATTATTTTCTTCACCAATGATGATAGCTCTTCTTACTGTATGTACTCTCTTTGCTACTTTACAAAAAAAAAATTCATATAAACTGTACAAAACTCTCCTTTGAAAATCAATAAAGCTGAATTCATCTAAATAGGACTTACTCGCAGTCGTATAAGAGGTTTCTCTGGCTGTCGAGAATTTCCCAGACGTTCCCGTTCTGCATTTTCAAGCATTTCTTCAACCTCAAAATAAAGATATTGTCATGACTAGGGAGAAGAGGTACTTCTGGCTGGCATCTAGTGGTAGAGGTCAGAGAGGACTTGTAAAAATCCCACTGTGCACAGAACAAGCTCCCACAGCAAAGCATTTCCCAGTCTAAACTGTCATCTGTGCCAAGGCTGAGAGACCCTGCGCTCCCTGAGTAGGCCGGGACAATCCACTCACTCATGCTCCATCTCCCTCGCCTCAGAGACCGGGTTCAGGGACAAGTACATGACCTCAGTCCAGGGAAACACAGTGTTTACGGGGTTTATCTGGAACCACTGGGAAAAAAAATGATTCTTTCAGCTGTAAAGGCAATGTAAGTCTGTGGGCCACTGCATGACAGCCTTCCTTATAGTGAAGCTTAAGATAAAAACCATAGGACTGGGTGGCACAGGACTAAACATGGAAACAGAGACAGAAGGATCTGCTATCTTAATTTGAGTTTCTGGATCTGGTCATCTTGAAACCAGCAAACCTAAATCTTTCAGTATTGAGTTACATGCTGCGAGTAAAGCTGTGACATTGGGTGAGTTACTTTAAGGTTCAGTTCCAGTGGGTGTTTCCACAGTTTCGTGATTATCACGTTTGCCTCACTTTAAGCTTCAGCTCCTCTTTCTATAAAATGTGGATGGTAGACTCTACCGTCCTATAGCATCGCTAAGAGGATTAAATGCAAAATGCTGTCAACAGTGTCCAGAATATACAAGCAATGAATAGCAGTGACAATTATCATTATCATCATGCTTTTTATGAGAATAAAATGCAAAGCAGAAGAGCATACACAAAGTAAGAACTGAGTAAATGTTAACAATTAATGTTACACATGAACGACTTTCATTCCAACAGCAAATCTGTAAGTCTAACTTGTTCGTAAGTCCAACAGTTATCCTAGGTACTCAACTAACACAATCGGCTACATAATCCTGTACTGTAATAGGTTTCCCAGCTGGTGCTAGTGGTAAAGAACTCATTTGCCAATGTAGGAGACACAGAGATGCAAGTTTGATCCCTGGGTCAGGAAGATTCCCTGGAGGAATGGCAACCCACTCCAGTATTCTTGCCTGGAGAATCCCATAGACAGAGGAGCCTGGTGGGTTACAGTCCAAAGGGTTGCAAAGAGTCAGACACAACTGAAGTGACTTGGCACACATGCACAAATAGGTTTATAATACTTTTCACACAAATAATACATAAAAACAAACACAAAAAATAAAGAAAACATTTTTAATCTTAAATGTAGTACTTTAAAAAGTACAACAGTACCAGCCACATCACTGCTGCTTTTACGCTTCCTTCCAGACATTCTTAGCTTGAAATAAAGATACTGTACTACCGTACTCTATACAGTGGTTGTGGTGGTTTAGTTGCTAAGTCGTGTGGGACTCTTGTGACCCCATGGACTATAGCCCACCATGCTCCTCTTGCCTGGGAGTCTCGGGGCAAGAATACTAGAGTGGCTTGCCATTTCCTTCTCCAGGGGACCTTCCCAACCCAGTGATCAAACCCGTGTCTCCTGCACTGCAGGCAGACTCTTCACTGCTGAGCCACCAGGGACGCCCTCTGTACAGCAGAGTACAGTGAGGTACACCAGCGTACAGCCACTTGCAGAGGGTGCATGCATGTGACAACGTACACCAGAAACGTGAACTCATTTAAGTGGTGCGACAAGCAAACGCACGTCCGCATCTTTCGAAGTTTGCAACCTGAAGGTTCATTCATAGGAGACTTACTGTATTAAGATGTCAAGCTCCATATTATCAAATGCATTCATCCAACTTCAAAGTGGCTCAAGAAATTCTGCAGAGGTTTAGGGATGATGATCTGCATGGGAGGAGGTATGGGACTTACACTGAAGTGACATGGTCCCTGTGCTTGCTTAATTGCTCAATTGTGTCTGATTCATTGTGACCCCATGGACTGAAGCCCACCAGATTCCTCTGCCTATGGCATTCTCCAGGCAAGAATACTGGAGTGGGTTGCCATCCCCTCCCACAGGGGATCTTCCCAACCCAGGGATCGAAGGATCAAACCGAGGTCTGTTGCATTGTAAAGCAGACTCTTTACCATCTGAGCCACCAGGGAAACCCAAGAATACGGGAGTGGGTAGCCTATCCCTTTTCCAGGGGATCTTCCAGACCCAGCAATGAACCAGGATCTCCTGCATTGCAGGAGGATTCTTTACCAGCTGAGCTACCAGGGAAGCCCTAGCAGACACATTTCAAGATTTTATCTGGAGGTAGATTTCAGGGTGAAAGGATGTGTGAGGGAGATGAGTAGGCTAAGGTTCTCCCCATCTACCATAGTATCCTGCCATTCCCCAATCAAACTTATTGCTTTCATTAATAAAATGAGCAAATTATCAAATTAGGATAAAAAGTGAAAAGCAATTATACATAAGTCTCTGAGAAGGAGGAAAGAATCCGGGAGGGTGGCTTAAAGTTTCTTCTATATGTAGCATTCTTCCATCTCAAAGACTTAAAAAAAAACTTCGATATGCCTAAACTCATTTACTGAACAGTGGTTCCCTAAAGGTTTCATAAGAATATAGCAAATATAATGTCTTCCCTCTAGTCTACTGAAATGTTTAATTCAATGTAAATTACCTCTCAATAAAAATAGATATCATTGACCTTTATCTAGAAGAATTACCTTCTCCAAGCAGAAGTTCTGTATGACTTGGGTTACTTTAGGATTATCTGGGTTAAAAATGTCTGGATGATCAGCCAGAACAACATCATCCATGAAAAACTGCCTCACTGTGCGGAGAGGAATTTTCTGCATATTCATCTTCCTTCCTTTAATACGCAGCAAACCAATGTGTCTGAAATGAGGAGGGAAATGAAAGCCTAGTCACATTGTAAATTTCCTCAGGAAGATGTGCACATCAAAACTATAATATTTGTTAATGTCTACAAAATCCTTACAACCTCCCCTCCTTAAAAAATGTTTAGTAATTTGACCTTTTTATTTTTTTTTTAATATTTATGTATCTGGCTGTGGACTTTCTAGTTGTGGCATGCAGCGCTTAGTCGTTGTGGCACCTGGGCTTAGCTGCTTCGTGGCATGTGGGATCTTAGTTCCCTGACCAGGGATCAAACCTGTGTCTTGGGCATTGCAAAGCAGATTTTTAACCACTGGACCACCAGGGAAGACTTTTAATAATTTGATCTTAATGTTATATCACAGGAAAAAATGTAAACATTCTTCTTCCCCAGAATAAAATCTACTCATCCATCAACTTACCTATAGCATTCTAACTTAAAATTTAATTAATAAAAAATGTTAGCCTTGAATTGGCCTAATGAACAGCAAAATCATTAATACCACTGGGGTCTTCTGCTGAAAACAGCTTAAAATCTGGGAAAATAGTAACAGTATATGGAATGATCAGTCTTTATAAATAACTTTATCATATAAGTAACAGCACCATCAGTACTTTTAGCCTATGAGATGATCATATTATTATAGCAAATATTTTTAAGAATTGAATTGGAAAATATAATCATTACTCACTTCTTTACAGCTTCTCCTGGGGAAAGAGAAGTGACCACTGAACTTCCAGGCTGTGACACATAGAAGAGCTGTTGTTCATTTTTGGTTGGAGCTATTTTACACTCATGTTCATGGCCCCAGATAACAAGATCGATGAAGTCATCCAAAAACTGCTCTGGAATGAAGTTGGTACTTCCGTGTTTACTCCTATGCCAAGATTTTTAAAAACAAGTATCATAAATGTCCGGAGATATAAAAAAAACTTCATAATAAGTCTTTCTCCAGTCACTAAAGATTTATTACATTCCTTCTGTAAGCCAAAAAGTATTCAAGGGGTTGGGGATACAAAGATAGTATCTAATTCCTAATCTCAAAGGGTTTACAAGCTTGCAGGACACAGACAAGTAAAAGCCTCAAAAGAGAAAGCAGTCAATTCTACACAGAAGCAGGTCACAAAAGGTAGAGAGGAATAACTCTCCCTGTGGGAAAGCCAGAAAAGCATGAGCTCTAGCAAGAGTAAAAACCTATAAACTGGTCTGAGTGTACACCAAACAGAAAACAGAAGATGACAGTGAATTTAACCTAAACTTTAAAAAATCAAATCAAATCTCTGAATATGTCCCATCACTTTTAACATGTTTCTTTTACTGATTAAAATAATGAGAATATCAGCCTTATATAAGAGATAAGAGTTTTCAATATTAAATACAATATTGTATGAATGTGATTTCCAAACCCTTATTTCATACCTAGATTAGCTGCTATTATTACAAGATATTTGAAAACCCAAAGAGAGGAAGACAAGAAAAAAATTTTCCACAACACTGATTTGTATCACTGAGAATTTAAGTACAAGTGTTCAACTACTTCAACCAGCATCCACTTGAGGCAAGCCGACATTCATTCATTCATTCAACAAACATTTACTGAGAGTCTATTATGTGTCAGGTTTCCCAGGTCTCTTCCAGATCCTGAAGACATAGCAACAAACAAAGTCCTTGCTCAAATGGGGGAAACTAGCAATAACACAACATGTTCATGTATATGCATACACACACACATATACATATATATATCTATGTCTTTTATATAAAGTTTTGTCAGATAGTGATAGGTGCTATATAGAAAAATAAAGGGAGAAGTTACATGTAAAAAGGAGGCTGTCATACACAGGGTGGTCCAGAAAGGCCTCTCTGACAGGAGACAAGTAGCAGAGGATGGAGATGAGGGACCAGGAATGCCTGAGACCTAGGCAGAGGGAGGAATTGATGGCAAAGGCGCTGACATGGGAATGTGTCCAGTGAGCTCAAGAGCAGCAAGGGGACCAGTGTAGCTGAGCAGAATGAATGCACGGAAGAGCAGGAAGTGAAATCAAAGAAGCTCATCTATCTAGGAATGTTTATGTAAAAAAACACTTTTATGTAAAAAATGTATAATGCTATCACAATGACTGAAGAGATGCAGAATAACTCAAATAAACATGATGCATGTGTGCCTTCCTGGAGCACTGGAAAAGGGAGAATTACACTGGTGGGTTGACTCTAACTTATGACATCGAAGCTGATTAGAACAACCTTGTGGAAATATTTTGCATGACAAAATCTGTTTAGGGCTTACCTTCTTTCGCTGAAAGAAAAAGAAAACTGACTGACATATAGGAACAAATAGGAAATAAAGTAAAATGTAAAAGGCTCAAAAATTCTTGCTCAATATGAGAAAATCAGGTTGTTGTTTTTTTACAAGACCCTGAAAACATACTTACTCTGAAAATATTAAGTATGTAAGAATGCTGAAGGTGAAAAATGACCCTAACAGCATTACAAAAAAACCCTATTATAACCACAATGAAGGGGCAGAGGGAAAGGAATTGACCTAAGTAACTTTAGAAAGTGGTGTTTTTTATTAGATATAGTAAGGCTATGGACTAAAATAATATACAAACACTGAATCCTGGCTGGCAAATTTTCTCAATTTTGAAATTACTTTATTTGTGAATTAAGATTTAAAAAATAAGTAAACATAAAGATGATACAATCCAGGTTTCTACTAGAGAAAGAAGTCTCAAATAAGGGAGAAGACAAAAATGAACCCTGTAGGGCTGGATTCGAATCAGTATGAACTTGTGCTAGGGTTTTTTCTTTTTTTAAACACATAACATTTGTTGTTCAGTTGCTTAGTCGTGTCTGACTCTTTGCGACCCCATGGACTGCAGCACGCCAGGCTTCCCTGTCCTTCACCGTCTCCGGGAGTTTGCTCAAACACATATATACATACAAACATGTATGCATGGATTAGTAAATATACATATATTCCTTTAACTCTAGTCACGAGGGCTAAGGAGACCTGCAGTAGCAGTAAGCACACTTAGTGGCCATATTCGGGTTTCTAAATACCACTCTGTGATGAAAGCAATTAGGGCTCCTTGGAGAAGTAGCTGATTCCTGGATTGGGAGAAAAATACAATAGAAGCCTGGGTCCTTGGCTAAGAGGAGACTCTGCCTTGGGCCCGCCGGTGTAATAAACTGCACTCCACTTAAAAAAAAAAAAAAAAAAAAAAGAGGAGCCTGAAGCATCTTGTAGGACTGGAAGGTTAATGACATAGTTCAAAATACAAAAAGGAAGAGGGCTTGCTGAAAGAGCACAGAAGCCAATATAAAAAAGTTCTCAATGGTCAGAGTTGAAACAAAGTAAGCAACAACAAAAACTGCTAATACTGAATTGTACCTCAAAGAATAAAATAAATATCTTGAGTCTATAGTAACATAAATAAATGAATGGAATGAATAAGTAAATAAATGAGAATGACAAATTTTCCTAACAGAAGACTTTCAGTCAATAATTAGAGAAAGAATAAGGGAAATTTAAAAAGTTACAAACAACACCACAGCATTAATTACTGGAAACAAGATGCACCAGTGGATGCTAAAGCCTGTGGGCCAAAGTCTAAGGGGAAACAGGATATTCACATAGTCTCAATGTATTTTTCCCAAAATATTTATTATTATAAAGTAGAAGATGTGACCTTTCCAGTGGAGAAACCTGGTCTGCACCACCTTAATCAAATGATCAAGATTATTAACATCACCCTTAACAGCTACCAGCCATACCAACATTATATTACCCATTCCCCTTAACAATGCTGCCACTCCACCTCTCATTCTGGTATGGAATGGCTTATGACCGTTCCTTCTGACTTATCCCTACTTGGGGAAAGCAGAAAGTGTAGCAGAACTGGGAAGCCCTCAGCAAGAGAAGGAGCAAACTCTGTGTCTGTTACATGGAAACCACTCATATCAAAACCCTGGCCTCTTCCTTCTTTGAAACTCACAGGGTTTAATCAAGAATATACATAAGGCAACATAACACTGCAGCCTAAAACCTTTCTTTCACTGAGTTCTGGTGATGGACAAGTACCAGAGTATTCTACAGTCAATAAATATCTCTTCAATAAATAATACTATTTAATAATAAGAAGAAATTATATAATCAAGCCCCAAATACCTTCAGATTCTTTTTCAATAACTTTTCAACTTTGTCCCTTATATATCATTTCACTGCCACCATTGTTACCATCTCACACTTTACTATAATTATTACATAATAAATCTTGTTTCTTCAAATCTCTATTTCCTTTTAATCAACCTTGCACCCTGCCACTAGATTAAATTTCTTAAAACTACCAACAAAAAAAAGCTGATCTATCTATATTTAATATCCTAGAAAAATACCTGTATATATGTACCAGGAGTAATATATAAGAATATTCCTGTGCTCACTTCAGCAGCACAGCATATACTAAAAGAAAAAAAAAAGAATGTTCCTAACAAAAAGACTGTTAAAAAATCTGGAACTAACAAAACACTCATCAACAGGTAAAAAAGTTGAAATGTATACATCAGTGAAAATGAGTCGTGCTGTTAAGCAGCAAAATGAATCATAGTAACATAGGGCTTCCCTGGTGGCTCAGTGGTAAAGAATCCATCTGCAATGCAGGGGACCTGGGCTTGATCCCTGGGTTGGGAAGATTCCCTGGTGAAGGGAATGGCTACCTGCTCCAGTATTCTTGCCTGGAGAATCCCATGGACAGAGGAGCCTGGCAGGCTTCAGTCCATGGGGTCATAAGAGTCAGACACGACTAGTGACTGACACTTTCACTTTGAAGTAACATACTGTTGAACAAAAATAAGCCAACTGCAAAATATAAAGCATGGTTCCAGTTATACCAAAACCAAATAAAGATGACTCATTATGAATAAGTGTGTAACTGAACAATAAAGAAAGCTACGGACAGATTAAATAAAAAGTGAAGACAGTGCTTCCCTCTAAAGTATGTGGAAAAAGATAGGGTCAGAAAAGGGCATGGGATAATGTACTGCTCATGTTCCACTTCCTTCTGAATTTAGGAGCATTCATTTTATGGTTTTTGGTATACCTTACCCATATGCTAGAAATACTCATTTGTATTATTAATAAGTATAAATATATATTGAAAATGATTTCAAGATGCAGTCACACAATGCACATCTAAGTTTGCCTGATCCTGCACTGACAGCTTTCAAAGAATAAGGAGCCCTTTACTAAAATATAGGTAAACTTAGAAACAGAGATTTGGGGAACCTCAATATTTGACTCAAGAATTTTCAGAGACAGAACTTTTACCTGTTCTGATGAATCACAAATAAGTTAAACCAAGAGTTCTCATCTTCTTTCGGTCTCAACATTGTTACTTTTTTGTTGACAAACATTCGATAGAGCCTTTCATCTGGAATGGATCCTGAAATAGACATTACATTATTTAAAAAGTTTTGCTTCTAAATTATGTGCTTCTCTGAGTATCTTGTTTTCCTATCAGAGAGATATTTGAAACCTGATATCATTATTCACAAATGAAAATGTTTCAAGTTCATGCCTGACAGCTGCTAAGCAGTTGTTTAGTCGCTCAGTCATGTCAGACTCTTTCTGACCCCATGGATTGTAGCTCGTCAGGCTCCTCTGTCCGTGAGATTTCCCAGGCAAGCACTGGAGTGGGTTGCCATTTCCTCCTCCAGGGGGTCTTCCCGACCCAGGGATTGAACCCGAGACTCCTACAAGTGTCCAGCATTGGCAGGGGGTAAGTCTTCACTGCTGAGCCACCAGGGAAACCTGCTGAGCAGTTAATTGCATTCAAAGAATGTTTTCCATGTCAAGCATACATACCTTCAAAACCTAGAAAATGGAGAATAAAAATGTTTTCTATGCTCATAGTCTTATTAAAATTTTTAATAATATTGTTTCCTACTCTATTTTTTCTATGTGTACCTTTGATCTAACATATACATTGTAAAATCCACAGAAATAACATTAAAAGGGGTGAGATTTTAAAATGTAGTTAAAAATAAGTTTTATGTATATTATGCTTTTAAATAAAAACAGGGTGCTTTTAAATAATTTAATGACTTTTAAATAACTCTTCCTAATTCCCCAAGGATCATCTTAGTCTAGTAGAGGTCAATGAAAATAAACATGCAAATTGTAATTTTAAATACTATAAAAGGAAAAAAAGTCAGGATGCTAAGAAGGCAATTATCAGTGGGAGGACAAGGTTACTACTTCATGGAGTGATTAGGGAAGAAAAGCCAATGCTGCCGAAGTATAAGAGCTAGAAGAGGTCTAGCTTCTAGAGAGAACTCTCAGTGCTGCCAATGAAATGATGGTGGAATGTATGACTGGGACAAAAAAGGCAAGATATGAAAATACAGGGCATTAGAAGGTTGATCTCCTTAGCTGCAGAAGCACTGAGAACCCTGACGAAATTGGAAGGTAAGCAGGTAAGAAAATTGAGGTAATGGAAAGGGTAGTTTACCGGTTGGCAGTCAGCGTCAAGGGTGTCTGAAAAGGAAGGACAGAGGGTGGCAGCGAGAAGCAAGGAGAGCAGGGACTTGCCCTCCAGCCCTTCCACCCTAAGCCTGTGAGAGGCCAGGAGAAAACTGCACAGGACACAGGAACCTCATGGGCCAGTGTCACTGAGAGTGGCAGAGCACGGGCAGCCTTCAGGGACTGAGGATATGAGGAGTGTGCTAACTAAAAAGGGTTCTAGCATATGGCAACCCACTCCAGCGTTCTTGCCTGGAGAGTCCTATGGAAGGAGCCTGGTGGGCTGCCGTCTACGGGGTCGCACAGAGTCGGACATGACTGAAGCGACTTAGCAGCAGCAGCGTATACAGAGCTGGGGTGAGAGTAGCTGCTGGAGGGTAGAGATTGAGTCCAGCTAAGGAAAATAGAACAGGAGGAGATGAGAGCTTGGGGAAAAAAGGGATGACGGAAGCAGTTTGCTTCTGGCAGTGACTAAGGCATAATGGGGTCTGTCCTTGGTTTGAAAGTGTGAGGATCAATCATTTTCTTCAGATATGATCCCTAACATTACAGTGATTGAAGTATCAGTAGTTTTTTTTAAGTGTATTTTACTTCCTGCTCTATCACTTGCAAAAATCAGACATAATATTTTGATTTCATCTTCTGTATCTCTAAAATAGAGATTGCCATGATGATTTTCTATTTGTTGGCAAAATTATGTAACTTGGGCAAAGACTCTACACTTCCTACAGCAAGTATTTAAATAAACCATCCATCCTAATTATTCTTTAAAAACATATACAAGGAGAAATGAGTACTAAGGTTTCTATTATACTAAAATCACTCAAAAAATAATGAAAACTATGTTGAGGTTAGTTACAGAGTGAGTTTTTTCTCAATTTCCCTTGGGGTAATTTAAAACTGGTTTAACATGAAGTATAATTTTTATAATACCTTAGGAAATCGCAACCCACTCCAGTGTTCTTGCCTGGAGAATTCCATGGATACAAGAGCCTGGTGGGCTACAGTCCATGGAGTCGCAAAGAGTCAGTCACGATTTAGAGACTAAATGATACACATCAAAAACAATAAAACTATTGTATTCATATAACAAATATCAAACTGAACTTAACCAAATGAAGACACAAAAAATACACTCTGAACGCATGCTGAAAATGGTTTTCCCAGTAGTCATGTATGGATGTAAGAGCTGGACCATAAAGAAGGCTGAGTGCAAAAGAACTGATGCTTTCAAACTGTGGTGTTGGAGAAGACTCTTGAAGAGTCCCTTCGACTGCAAGGAGATCAAACCAGTCAATCCTGAAGGAAATCAACCCTGAATATCCATTGGAAGGACTGCTGCTGAAGCTGAAACTCCAACACTGTGGCCACCTGATGAGAAGAGCCAACTCATTGGAAAAGACCCTGATGCTGGGAAACATTGAAGGCAAAAGGAGCAGCAGAGGATAGATGGCTAGATAACATCACCTACTCAATGGACATGAATCTGAGCAAACTCCAGGAGATAGTGAAGGACGAACTCAATGGGGTCACAAGAGTCAGACACGACTTAGTGACTGAAGAACAGCAAACATAAAAATAGTCTTCCATTCACATGTAATAAAGCCTAGCAAACAAGTTTTTACCTACTGGAAACTAAATAAATTACAGAAGTTGATAAAGCAAATTTTCTGAGCACTGTAGATGACAGTTCTAAACTAGCACTAATAAAAATATCATGTGAGCCACCAAAACATGCCAAATAAGTAATTTTTAATTTTCTAGTAGCCACATTAAAATAAGTAAAAGAAATTGGTAACATTAATTTTAATATATTTTATTTAACCCAATATCTGAGTAAGGTATTTTACATTTTTGTCTAAGTCTTTGAAATCTAATATGTATTTTATACTTATAACATGACTCAATTTAGACTAGCCACTTTTCTAGTGCCTGATATCCACATGATTACTGTATTGGACAGTGAAACTTTAAACCTTTCAAAGACTTCCAAAATATCAAAATCCAGTTTTTCTAAATTACTCTACAATTCTGATGTTCACGATTCTTGTCTGACTCTAAAAGAAAAAAAAGAAAGAAAAAATAAACAATAGATACTAAGGGAAAAATATTTTTTCATCAAACTGCTATTAAAAACAAATCCCAAGGATTATTGAAATGAAATGAAATAAAGTATCAGTCGGTCCATCATGTCTGACTCTTTAAAACCCAATGGACTGTAGCCTGCCTGGCTCCTCTGTCCATGGAATTCTCCAGGCAAGAATACTGGAGTGGGTAGCCATTCCCTTCTCCAGGGGATCTTCCCGACCCAGGGATCGAACCTGGGTCTCCTGCATTGCAGGCAGATTCTTTACCATATTGGTGCTTATAAAATAATGAAAAATGTCCACTAAAACCTTGTAACATTTTTTAAAGTCACCCATAAGTAATAATTAGATTTGCCTCACTTCCTTCCAAACAGCAACAAAGTGAACTTCAGAATTTGATTTCCTAGTTGCTTAAACAGTTAAACATTTACCAACATAAATAGTAATATAAAGCCATCTTACCTAAGCCATATAGAGCAATTTTTGTGCTTCCTTTTTGAAGCAAAACTGGACTAATGTCTATCTTCTCCACAGACATTGAACGTCCAAAGTGATTGACAAATCCAGCACAACTTAAGATATCCAGGGCGCAGAGTGCATCTGCCTATGAAAAATATTGTCAAAGAATATTAATGTATATCTAAAAATAAATAATCTGCATATCATGTTATTACTTATTAAAAGTATATTCTATATAGCAGTTATAAAAACCTAGATGAAGATAGTACCTTGTCAAAACAAGATTACAATAGTAAAGTATGTGCTATCCTTTTTTCTATCACTGTGAGTAGAATCACAGGCTAAATGCAAAGTTAACGTTTCATCAAAACTTATCATGTCTTGTCCACTGAAAAATAAAACCAGCCACAGAATCAGTTATTTGTCATATTAAGCAGACCTCTCAAGAGGTGAGGAAAAAAAGACTAGCTAAATAGTGATTTATAATACATTAATGACCAGAAAAAATAAAATTATATTTTGAGATTATTTTAGGATCCCTATTATTTGATATCTTCCTCGATTTACAGTGGATTTAGGTACCAATAAATCCATAGTAAATTGAAAATACTGTAAGTCAAAATGCAGTTAAAGTACCTCATCTACTGAAAATCACAGCTTAACCTAGCCTACTTTAAACATGCTCAGAACACTCACGTGAGCCTCACATGAGCCAACACTTACATGAATTGGGAAAAGTATAAATATTTTACAATAAAGTACTGAGTATCATGTATTGTTTACTGGATAATCTAGTGTACGTGAAGAACAGAATGGCTATATGGTACATACACATACAGAATGGTTCTAAGTGTGGCAACTTTTACCCTTGGGCTGGGGTGTCTGATTGGGAGCTGGGCCTCACTGTCTTTACTCAGCATCACAAGAGAGTTATCTTCCCACAAATCATTAGCTCAAAAAAAGATCAAAACTCATAATTCAGTTTCAACTGAATGCATGTCAGTTTCGCACCACTGTAAAGTTGAAAAATCGTAGGTCAAACCATCATAAGCTGAAGATGGTCTGTACTTTCTTATCAAACAAAGTAAGATGCTCTAATTTAAATTTAAAACTGTTCATGAAACAATTATTTCCTACAGTGAGATTTTTGAGATAAAAGCACCAGGTAATCTGTAAAGCATTATACAAATGTTAGGTTATTCCAAACATTTATTTATTCCTAAATGTTATTCCTTCTGTTACTTATTGCTAACTTTGGCACTCAAGAAATAAAAGCATATCTCACACATCAATTATTATCTCAGATTTTTTTAAGTATCTAAAAAGCAGTATAAAAGCCTATATGAATGTCAAAAAGTCAATTTGAATCTCTGAGTCAATCTGACTAAAAGTTGCTGGGAAGAAGTGGAAAAATGTTTTCCGTAGGGAAATTAAACAGAAAATTTCTAAAATTTCAACAAACTTTAAGAACACAATAATTACCCCTGTGGGATCATCATGATTGCCATGAATACTAAACACTGGAATTGAAATGTTGAGATTGCCATCTTGGTAGTTCACCCATGGAAACCTTAAAAAAGAAAGAAAGAAAAAGTTTCTGTAAGAGACAAAAGCTCTTTCCTCTATTTTCCTCCTCCAAAAACTTAATACAGTTACAGGCAAACTGGATGATCTAAGTTGGCAGATGACTACTAGTTTGGAGCTTTAAAAAAAAAAATTTAAAAATTAAAAAAAATCAATCATAGGCAATAATTCAAGTCTGAAAAGATCTCAAAGTACTGCACTTGAAAAGAAAACCTTACAGTATATGATGCTTGTGAATTGTACAAATGATTTGATTATCTGAATAAAAAGCTAATAGGCTTTCAAAATTTTGAAAGTCTTTGTGTAAGCTCTGTATTTGTACTGTAGAAGTGGGAGAGGAAGAAATACTACTCTGAAATACAAAAGACCTTGATTAAAAATTCCAGTTCTACAGCATTGAAATAAGTATACTATCAAGGGTGAAAGACATCACCAGCCTAGGTTGGATGCATGAGACAAGTGCTCAGGGCTGGTGCACTGGGAAGACCCAGAGGGATGGGATGGACAGGGAGGCAGGAGAGGGGATCGGGATGGGGAACACATGTAAATCCATGGCTGATTCATGTCAATGTATGGCAAAAACCACTACAATATTGTAAAGTAATTAGCCTCCAACTAATAAAAATAAATGGAAAAAAAAAAGTTCCAGTTCTATCACTCACTACTTGTATGACAAATTTTCACACTACTCCTGTCCCTAGTCACCAAGCTCCTCTTCTCAGAGGAAATGACACTAGCAATTTCTACTTTATCTGTGCAAAAATATCTTAAATCTGTAAAGCAAATACATTTTCCTTCTTCCACAAATGGCAGCACAATAGAGACCTCTGGACCCTGCCTTTATCACTTAACATACTTTGTAGTAAATCATTCCATATCAGTATATAAAGAGCTTCCTTGTGGCTTTTCTTAGCCAGACACTGTATGGATTATTATAATGTGTTGAAGTAGATACCTATCAATGGACATTTAGGCCATTTCTAGTCTTTTGTTTCACAAATGGTTACAGTGAGTAATCCTGTACAAAGGTGCCCTTGTGAGAGTATAGGAAATTATTTAGGAGGAAACTGTCAGGTCAAAATGTACACCTACACTTGTAAATTTGGTTACTGCCAATTTCCCCACATTGAGGTGGCATAACTTCCATATAATACAATGGCAATGCATGAGACCATTTCCCCTTACTCCACTAATACAATATATGATCAAACTTCTTCAATCTTATGCCAGTGGTTCTAAACCCTAGCTGCACAGCAAAATTCTCTAGGGATCTTTGAAGATCAGCCAATGTCTGAGACACAATCAGGGAGATTAACTGACCTAGAGACTGGGCATCAGTATTTTTTAAGATTCTGAGGAAAAGATAATACACAACCAGGACTGAGAATTACTGATGTATATAAATCCTACAAGAGAAAAATATCTCAGTATACTTCATCTTGTATCTTTCATATTCTTTTAATATGTTTAAATGTCACTATTTCCTTTTCAGTGAATGATGTCCATATTCTGTACCTTATTTTTTTATTAACTCATGAAATTCTTTTAACTGACTTGAAAAAATTATTTATCTATTGGGAAAATTAGACCTTAATTTGCCATGAATTAAAAATGTTCTTTTTGGTTGAACCTGGACTTCTGACTTCCATGGGCAGTTCTTGCCATGCAGAAATTTACAAAGACAAAAGCATCAATCTTTTCTTTTATGGATTCTGGATTTGTGCAATACTCAGAAAAGTCTTTTCCACATCCAGATTTTTTTAAAATGCTTAACAGTTTCCTCTAGTTCTTTTATTGAATAAGCTACATTTTCCTGGAGATATGTGACACCACTTTTATCAAATACTAATTTCCTGCATGTATTGAGGCTATTTCTGGAACTTCTATACTCTTCCAATGATCTGCCTATCAATTCATGAGTCACACCACATTTTTTATTATTGTAGCATTATAATATACTTTTTTACAGCTTTATTGTGGTATAACTGACATGCAACATTGTGTTACTTTAAGGTATACAAATTGGTTTGATATATTTATATACTGCAAAATGATAACTACTGTAACTTACCTACCACTGTAAGCTTAACACACACTCCCCTTCAACAGCTGCCAGCATGTCACACAGTTACCATCTCCTTTTTCTAGTGAGAACATTTAAGATCTACTCTCTTAGAAACTTTATTAACTATAACTAATACTATGCTGTTCATTAGATCCTAGAAATGTAATCATTTTTTTAATTGAAATTATACTTTTTGACCAGCATCTCCACTTTCCCCCCAAAACCCGGCCCTGGTAACCACCATTCCAGTCTCCATTTATATGAATTCAGATTTCCTATACTGTATAAGTGATATTACACATTATTTGTCTCTTTTTCTGACTTATTTTACTTAGCATAAAGCGTTCAAGGTCCATGCATGTTGTCTCAGCGGAAAGGATGTCTCTTCTCACAGTTGAGTAACATGTATGTATTACATATACACACACATATATATATTACATGTTTATCCATTCTTCCACTGATGGACATGTGCACTGTTGCCACCACTGCCTTATCTTGGCTATTGTGAATAATCCTGCAATGAACGTGGGAGTGCAGATTATCTCTTTAAGATACGGTTATCATTCCCGTTGGATATATATCCAGAGGGAGAACTACTGGATCACACGGTGGTTCCATCTTGGAGGAGGAACCTCCAGTGTTTTCCAGTGGCTGCATAAATTGGCATTCTGAATAGTGCGCAAGGCTCTTCTTCTCTCCATCCTCCCCAATACACGTTCTCCCTTATCTTTTTGATGACAGACACCCTAGCAGGTGTGAGGTAGTATCTCACTGTGGTTCTCATAGGCATTTCCCCAATGATTAGTGATGCTGAGCACCTTTTCCTGTACCAGTTGCTTGTTCTAGTTCCAGGAAAACTACCATTGGAATTTTGATAGGGATTGAACTGAGCTATGGAGAAGGCAATGGCAACCCACTCCAGTACTCTTGCCTGGAAAATCCCATGGACGGAGGAGCCTGGTAGGCTACAGTCCATGGGGTCGCAAAGAGTCGGACACGACTGAGTGACTTCACTTTCACTTTTCACTTTCATGCATTGGAGAAGGAAATGGCAGCCCACGCCAGTGTTCTTGCCTGGAGAATCCCAGGGACAGAGGAGCCTGTTGGGCTGCCGTCTATGGGGTCATACAGAGTCAGACACGACTGAAGCAACTTAGCAGCAGCAGCAGCAGCAGAACTGAGCTAAACACTACTTAGTAGTCCTCTTTTTCAGGGTTTCCCTATTTTTTTTTGTTCTATTTTTCTACACGAACTAGTAAACTGGAAGAGAAAATTATCCAAAATGTAGTACAAAGAAATAAAGTTATAGGGAATATTAAAAAGTGGGTAAGATATAATTTTCAAAAAGAGAACAGGAAAGAAGGTTTGAAAAAATTTGCTACTGTTGTCTAGCTGATAAGTCAGGTCAAACTCTCTTGCAACCTCATGGATTATAGCCCACCAGGCTCCTCTGTCATGGGATTTCTCAGGTAAGACTACTGGAGTGGGATCAAAGAAATCAAAGAGGACGCAAATAGATGGAAAAATATACCATGTTCATGGATTGGAAGAATCAATATAGTGAAAGTTAATATACTACCCAAAGCAATCTATAGATTCAATGCAATCCCTATCAAGCTACCAACGGTATTTTTCACAGAACTAGAACAAATAGTTTCACAATTTGTATGGAAATACAAAAAACCTCGAATAGCCAAAGCAATCTTGAGAAAGAAGAATGGAACTGGAGGAATCAAACCTGCCTGACTTCAGGCTATACTACAAAGCTACAGTCATCAAGACAGTATGGTACTGGCACAAAGACAGAACTATAGATCAATGGAACAAAACAGAAAGCCCAGAGATAAATCCACACACCAATGTACACCTTATCTTTGACAAAGGAGGAAAGAATATACAATGGAGAAAAGACAATCTCTTTAACAAGTGCTTTGAATTTTTTAAAACAAGGACATATGTTAAAAATTGTAAGAATCTTTCGAAATCCAATTCTATACTCAGCCAAATTATCAATCCAAAGTTCAAACTACTCATTTTCTTACATACAAAAATCTCCAAAAATTTATCTCCCAATATAAACTCCTTTTTAAAATATATATATACACAAATAGGTTAAGAAATAAGAATGGAAATAGCTGTAAAAAGCAGAGAAGCGAAAGGCAAAGGAGAAAAGGAAAGATATTCCCATTTGAATGCAGAATTCCAAAGAATAGCAAGGAAAGATAAGAAAGCCTTCCTCAGTAAGCAATGCAAACAAATAGAGGAAAACAATAGAATGGGAAAGACTAGAGATCTCTTCAGGAAAATTAGAGATACCAAGGGAACATTTTCTGCAAAGATGGGCACAATAAAGGACAGAAATGGTGTGGACCTAACAAACAGAAGATATTAAGAAGAGGTGGCAAGAATACACAGAAGAACTGTACAAAAATGATCTTCAAATAATCACGATGGTGTGATCACTCACCTAGAGCCAGACATCCTGGAATGCGAAGTCAACTGGGCCTTAGGAAGCATCACTACAAACAAAGCTAGAGGAGGTGATGGAATTCCAGTTGAGCTATTTCAAATCCTAAAAGATGATGCTGTGAAAGTACTCCACTCAATATGTCAGCAAATTTAGAAAACTCAGCAGTGGCCACAGGACTGGAAAAGGTCAGTTTTCATTTCAATCCCTAAGAAAGGCAATGCCAAAGAATGCTTAAACTACCACACAATTGCATTCATCTCACACGCTAGCAAAGTAATGCTCAAAATTCTCCAAGCCAGGCTTTAACAGTATGTGAACTGTGAACTTTCAGATATTCAAGCTGGATTTAGAAAAGGCAGAGGAACTAGAGATCAAATTGCCAACATCTGTTGGATCATCAAAAAAGCAAGACAGTTCCAAATAAGCATCTACTTCTGCTTTATTGACTACACCAAAGGCTTTGACTGTGTGGATCACAACAAACTGTGGAAAACTCATAAAGAGTTGGGAATACCAGACCACCGCACCTGTCTCCTGAGAAATCTGTATGAATGTCAAGAAGCAACAATTAGAACCGGATATGGTTCGAAACATACTGGATCCAAATCAGGAAAGGAATTCATCAAGGCTATATATTGTCACCCTGCTTATTTAACTTCTAGGCAGAGTATATCACGAGAAATGCTGGACTGGGTGAATCACAAGCTGGAATCAAGACTGCCAGGAGAAATATCACTAACCTTGGATATGCAGATGACACCACACTTATGGCAGAAAGCGAAGAAGAACTAAAGAGCCTCTCGATGAAAGTGACAAACCTGGCTTAAAGCTCAACATTCAGAAAACTAAGATCATGGCATCTGGTCCCATCACTTCATGACAAACAGAGGGGGAAACAGTGGAAACAGTGACAGACTTCATTTTTGGGGGCTCCAAAATCACTGCAGATGGTGACTGCAGCCATGAAATTAAAAGACACTTGCTCCTTGGAAGAAAAGTTATGACCAACCTAAACAGCATATTTAAAAAGCAGAGACATTACTTTGCCAACAAAGATCTTGTCTAGTCAAAGCTACGGCTTTTCCAGTAGTCGTGTATGGATGTGAGATTTGGACCATAAGGAAAGCTGAGTGCCGAAGAATTGATGCTTTTGAACTATGGTGTTGGAGAAGACTCTTGAGAGTCCCTTGGACTGCAAGGAGATCCAACCAGTCCATCCTAAAGGAAATCAGTCCTGAATATTCATTGGAAGGACTGATGCTGAAAATGAAACTCCAATACTTTGGCCACCTGATGCAAAAACCTGACTCACTGGAAAAGACCCTGATGCTAGGAAAGACTGAAGTCAGGAGGAGAAGGGGATGACAGAGGATGAGATGGCTGGATGGCATCACCAACGTGATGGACATGAGTTTGAGTAGGCTGCACGAATTGGTGATGGACAGGGAGGCCTGGCGTGCTGCAGTCCATGGGGTCACAAAGAGTCAGACATGACTGAGCGACTAAACTGATGTCTGTTTTCATGGGTTACTTTATATATATATATATATATATATATATATATATATGTATGTGTATATACATATACACATATACCTATATGTACACATACACACATATATATACATACACACACACACACATATACATACGCACACATTTTTACACATATATATTTAAGTTCGGTGCACTGAGAGAAACTAGAAGCACCAGAAGACAGTAGCCATGTGCATGCCAAGCATCCAGATTCTAGCTTCCAAATACCATTCCAAAAGGAACCAAGACTCCATGAGTATAAAGCTTGGGAAAATACAGAATTAGCCTGGAGCATCTTCCAGTGCCAAAAAGTAAGAAAGATGGGGAAAAAAGATTAGCGTACGTTGCCAGGACACAAGGCCCGTCTGAAAGAGTGTCCAATGGCTAAAGCTGGAACAATTTATTTGAGCAACAAAACAGATTATCAAGATAATGTTAAACTACAACTCAAAGGAAAAAAGTGAGTTCATACTGATATAAATGATTTAATAAGTTCCTACTAATATAGACAACTGAATAAATAAATAAACAAATGGGGTCAAGGGACAGATCTTTATAGAAGAATTTCAATTAATAAATGGCAGAAAAAATGTGGGAAACAGGAAATCACCATGAGGATACTACAGTTAAATAGCTGTAGGCAAGAACCACTGGCAAATGCTAAAATTACTGGACAAACATTAAAGAGAAAGGGAATACTTGCAGAGCCTCTCCTAAAATTTTACTAATTTTAGTAAGTGGTGGCTTTAACATGCCCATAAATTCTTTGACACTCCTTTCTCTCTCCAGGAAGCAAAACGTAACTCCCTCTTTGAGTGTGGGCTGGACTTGGAGACCCACTTCTAAAAAAGAGTGAATGGAAAGAGAAAAATATTAAGTTGATAGTGGAGAAACCTATAAGACACCATCTTAACCAAGTGACCAGGGTTAATGTCACCAGTGCAGGTCATGTTGATGGCATATATTCCTAATATGCTATGAGAAGGGCAATTCACCTATAAGGAATATTCTTTCTCCAAAACCAATAACCCTAGTCTAATCATGAGAAAAACCCAAATTGAGAGACATTCTACAAAATATCTGATCAGTACACTTCAAAACTGTCAGTGTCTTGTAGGAAAAGACCGAGACACTGGCATAGGCAGAAGACAACTTTGAGATCATTTTAACTAAAAGCAGTGTGGCACCTGCACAATGTATAAGAAGAACGATGTATCTTTATGACCTGGGGTTCTAGGTAAATATTGTCAGTAAGTCCCAAAAGCACAAATCTTAAAGAACAACATATTTGACTATTGCTGCTGCTGCTGCTGCTGCATCGCTTCAGTCGTGTCCGACTCTGTGAGACCCCATAGACGGGCAGCCCAGCAGGCTCCCCCGTCCTTGGGATTCTCCAGGCGAGAATACTGGAGTTGGGTTGCCATTTCCTTCACCAATGCATGAAAGTGAAAAGTGAGAGTGAAGTCGCTCAGTCGTGTCACATATTTGACTATGAACATCAAAATTAAGTATTTCTGTCAACAAAAGGTCCTGTGAACAGTCAAAAGACAATCCACTGATTAGGAAAAAAACTATATGCCTAACAAAGTCTTGGTATCTAGAATATATAAATAACTCTTGCAAATTCAACATGAAAAGCAAAAAAAAAAAAAAAAAAAAAATCCAAATTTTTTAAATGGACAAAGGATATGAACAGAGATTCCAAAATTACAATAAAAATCTGAGAAGTTACTCAATCTCACTATTAATTAGGGAAACACAAATTAATACAATAATGTACAGAAAATTCTAAGAACTACAACTGCCAAGGAAATAGCTCATAATGAAGAGAAGATGAATAACTGTTAATGTGTTCATGCATCTTACATAGGAAATGTTATATATCATAGAAACAAGGAAACATTCATTGAAGCATTTAAATATACTTACTTACTAAAACCAAAGTTAACTGACTGGTCGCTGAGAATTTCGAACTGTACAGGACGATCCCCCATACAATATTTTCTTAATAACTCGAGGCAGGTATGCAATGTTTTTCTTGAAGGTTTATTTTCATGAAAAAGATCACCACCTAACAAAATAAAATCCACCTAATCAACAGAAAATAGTGTGAAAATTAGTATGTTTTATAGGTAAAAATTTTAAAACTATAGACCAAAGAGAGAAAAAATTTTTATAAAAGATACCATTACATGTGGAGATTTAAAGTTTCATATTTTTTTCATTTAAAGGCCCTTCTAATCTGGTTACTAATCTGACTCCCACTTAGGTTCCCAGGCCACCTTCAAAAAGCCATCTTCAAATTACTATACCAAGTCTCTAACGCATGCTGCCAGAAGTGATTTCTTTTTTTAAAGTTACCCAAATCAAACATAAACTTCGCACTTTAATAAAACCTATAGAAGGAATGGTTCAGTGGTAAAGAATCTGTCTGTCAAGCAGGAGACCCAGCTTTGATACCTAGGTCAGGAAGATCCGCTGGAGAAGGAATAGGCAACCCAATCCAGCATTCTTGCCTGGGAAATCCCATGGACAGAGGAGCCTGGCAGGCTGCAGTCCATGGGGTCACAAAGAGTCAGAGAGAACTTAACAAGTGAACGACAACATGGAAGGAAGAGCTGATTCAATCCAAATTATTCACTTGATTCATTCAACAATTATTTAGACTTCCTACAGGCAGTGACAGCTCAGGAAATAGATATCTACAAAACAGATCATGTCCCTGCCCTCACTGAATACAATGTGCCATACCTCATACTGAGTATGATGAATAAAATATGACCCCTATTCTATTCAAAATCCAGTGGGAGAGACAAACAGCTATGCATCTAAACATAAGTCAGACTCTGACCCACTAAAACAGATATATAAGGAGTAGAGATGAAACTACAATTATTAATAATTCTAAGTGAGAGGAGGAAATTCATCTGAGGACAAAGTCTGGGAAAGATGGGCTATCATGGTGGCATGTGAGTTGCACTGTGAAGGGTAAATGAGGTTTCGGGGAAGAGCATTCAGAAACAACCAGAGAGAAGAAAGGAAATCACACAGAAAGTTCAACACACTTCCAAGAAGTGAACTATCTACTTAAAGAAACTTGATTAAGTTCTTAATTATACAAAAGAATCCAGAAGTATGGATCACCGTGGGCTACAGTAGTGAGGGCCAGCAAAATATGTCACCCCAAACGGACCAGTTTACATGTAAACTGTTTTGAGCTGAAGACAAAGACCTAGCAGAATCAGGAAAAGCTTTTTTGCTTCTCTCCTAATTGACTAAAAGAATTTAGATAGGAGGTATGTACCAGAAGAGTTATTACCAGAGATAATTCTGGTATCAGAAAGACTCATCACAGGGCATGGCACGGCATACACTTGTTTACCAAACATCTGCTCTTCCCATCTTCCTATGTACTGTCTTCTTCCTCCCCTTTAAAGCCCCAGGCTCCCTTCCCCTTCTCCCTAGATCAGGATGGCAAATAAGCCTCCATTACCTCACTGCTGGGAGTCTCATATTTTTGTGGGGCTCCTGCATGGGAAATACCATGGACAGATGAGCCTGGCAGGCTATAGTCTGTGGGGGTCAAAAAGAATTGGACACGACTTGAGTGACTAAACAATAACCCACATATGCAATTTTTTAATCTATTAATCTGTCTTGCGTGCATGCTAAATTGCTTCAGTCGTCTTTGCTACCCTATGGGTTATAGCCCACCAGGCTCCTGTCCATGGAATTCTCCTGGTAAGAACACTGGAATGGGTTGCTGTGCCCTCCTCCAGGGGAGCTTCCCACATCTCATATCTCCTGCATTGATAGGTAAGTTCTTTATCACTAGTGCCACCTGGGAAGCCCTAATCTGTCTTATGTCAACTTAATTATCAGACCAGTCAGAGAACCTAGAAGGGAAGAAGGTCAAGATTTCTGGCCCCTACACTAGTCAGAGAGACTGCAACTAAAATTTAAGCTAGGTCTTCAAAACTAAACATGATTTGAGCAAAGGAAGAAAATGATCACAACCCAAGTCATAGAAAAGACAACCTAAGTAAACATTTTTATAAGGGAGGGGAAAGGAAAGAGTTGCTTAAAAGAGTTCTGGAGGTTGGTTACTCAACTATACAAATGTGCTTAACACTACTCAACTGAATCCTTAAAAATGGTTAGGGTGGTATGTTTTATGTTATCAAGAGCAAAAAAAATTTTTTTAAATATCTTTAAAAACTGGCTTGTGACTCTAGTGTAATCACTGAGACCACAACTTGCTTCTGAGATATTCCTGTCCTACATGAATCTACTCATGAGGAAATGTCAGACGTATCCAACCGAGGAATATTCTGCAGACATGATTACCTGTGACCCTTCAAAAATGTCAAGGTCATGCTTAGAGAACAAACTTATGGTTGCCAGGGGTTAAGGACAGCAGGGAAAGGACAGTTAGAGAGTTTGGCATGGACACATGGATAACCAACAAGGACCTACCACATAGAATACGGAACTCTGTTCAAAGTTATATGGCAGCCTAGATGGGAGGGAAGTCTGGGGAGAGTGCGTGTGTGCTCAGTCATGTCTGACTCTTTGTGACCTCGTGGACTGTAGCCCGCCAGGCTCCTCTGTCCACAGGCTTTCCCAGGCAAGAATACCGGAGTGGGTTGCCATTTCCTTCTCCAGGGGATCTTTCCGACCCAGGGATAGAACCCAGGTCTCCTGCATTGCAGGCAAATTCTTTACCATCTGAGCCACCAGAGGACTCTGGGGCAGACTGGATACATGTATATCCATTGAGTCCCTTCACTGTTCACCTGAACCTATCACAACTTTGTTTAAAAAAAAAAAAGCCAGAGTCATGAAAGACAAGGCAGACTGAGGAAATGTCCCAGATGAGGAGACTGAAGAGACATGACAACTAAACGTAAAATGTAATCCTGGGTTGGGATCTAACAGCACTGACCTGCCCCCAAACTGCTACGACCTTTGTTGTGGGGAAAATTGGCAGCATCTTAGAATTACATGATAGTACTGGAGACATCAGTTTCCCTGGTTTTGACAAGTGTACTCTGGTTACACATGCAATTCACTCTCAAATGGTTCAGAAAAAGTGTGTCTGTCTGTGTGTGTATGTATGGAGAGAGAAAGGATAAATTAAATGTAAAAGTGTAGGAAGGGCGTCCCTGGTGGCTCAGATGGTAAAGTTTCTACCTGCAGGAGACCCTGGTTCGATCCCTGGGTCAGGAAGATGCCCTGGAGAAGTGAATGGTAGCCAGTTTTCTTGCCTGGAGAATCCCATGGACAGAGGAGCCTGGGACTACAGTCCATGGGGTCAAAATAGTCAGATCCAACCGAACGACTAAGACACAAATACACACATACACACTCAGTATAGGAAAATCTCAGTGAAGGGTAAGAAATTATTTGTACTATTCTTGCAATATTTCTGTAAGACTGATATTGTTCCAAAATTAAAAGTTAAAAAAAAAAGACTCTGAAGAACTAGAGAGTAGAGATTAGGCTGATAGAACTAAAGAGTAGAGATAAGGCTGGTTAGAAGGCACAGGCCCACAATATAGAGGACTTAAAAATCAGGAAGATTTAGACTTCAGTAAGAAGAAATAGACACAAAAGATGGGGGAAAGTAAATATAACATGCATCTGGAGGTAGCTTGGGGCTGTGGGCAGAAGAGGACAGTTAGGATTAAAGAGTGCAGGGAGAGGAAGCAGAAGGAAAGGAAACTAACACAATAAAGAAAAACAAAGCTTGCGCTCAGGGAAAGACATAGTTCTTTAGCACCTAAGCATAGAAAAGGACACAGGATTCTCTAGCAGGAAACAAACCTCCTTTGACTGTTAATTTCTCTGCCTTCAGGGTAAAAGGAGACGGTACTAGACATTCCCTCATTCATGAACACATTTATGAGAGTGCCTACTGCTTGGCAGATCCTTTCGTGGTACTAGGATACACATGAGCAAACAGAACAGAATCTTCATTCTCATGTAATTTACCTTCCAGTGGAGAAGAAAATAAACAAGTAGATAATCCAATAAATTATTTCAGATGGTGCTATAAAAAAATAAATGAGTAATGTGATAACACTGTTTGGAGTTACCAGGGAAGACCTCTCCAAAAGGATAAAACTTGAACTGAGAAGTAAACCCTGACAAAACCAAGATAACTCAGAGCAGGAAGAGAACCAGACACACAGAGGTCCCAGAATAGAACACACACCCCAGTGTAGATGGAGCGCAAGCCAAGCACCCAGAGTCAAAGGAGATGAAGTCTTCTAGTAGGGGCCAGATCATGTTGAACTTTGTAGTTTAATTTTTACTCTAGATTCAATGGAAGGCCACTTAGATTTTGAAGCAGCAGAGTGCCATGATCTGATTTATGATTTTATAAGTTCACTCTGTCTGCTATGCTATAAAGAAGGAAAAAAAAAAAAAAACCCTAAGGGGAGTTACTGTAGCTCAGCAAAATAAGATAAAAGTTTTGGATTCAGTTTAAAGGCAGAAAATAGTGGAGAGGTTCCACTCATAAATATTTGGAAATATGAACTAAAGGACTTACAGAAAAACTGAACAGAACTCAGAAAAAGTCAAAGTTGAAGATAATAGTTTGCAAGTCACCCGAATTTACGTTTATTCCCCAGTTGTCTTTTGGGCTCTAGATGGACATTTTATCTGTCTACTGGAAGGTTTCCTTAAATATCTTATTGGAACCTCCAACTCAAATCGTCTAAATCAAAATTTATCACCTTCCCACATAATGAAGTATGTAATAAGGAAGTATGAAAATAAGAAAGAAATCTTCCTTATTTAAAACCTACTTCTATTACTGGTACCACCATTCACCCAAACTTAACACACTTCAGAGATACTGTCATCCCTTCTCCCTCATCTGCATCTCCTAATCAAAGTATGCAAACCCTATTTTTGTAATAGCTCTTGTATTCACTTCCTTTTTTCCACTGCAAGCCACCACTTTAAAAAAGCCTCAAACTAATCTTGACTTCATGCTATACTCTGTTGCCAGAAGACTTTCTATTAAGTTGGATACAAACTCTTTAATCTGGCATTTGAAGCTCTCACTGAAGCTCAAACCACATTTCTAGTTTTTCAGCCCTCTTTCTAACACAAGACCCACCAGTGAGACAACAGGGCTGCTATATTCCTTCCAAGCCCAAGTTAAATGCCACTTAATTTATCTCATCTTGCTGTTCTCTTCTAAATGTGATCTCTTCTACCTCTAATCTCCCAGGAAATGATGTTTATAATTTTCTTATGGCTCTTATCACATATGATCTTGCATCTGAGCATTTTAGACATTTATCATATCTCACATGCTGATTTGCCTGCTGTATGTTCTTTGAAAGCAGAAACTATGACAGTCATCTTTACAGTTCAAATAGAAACATGCTGCACTCAGTAAACACTTCATCAATTTTCATAAAGTTTTACAGACCATTTATGAAAGTCACTCCTACTTGAATTCAGGGAATAAGGCACATGAAATCTGATTTGAGCTTTTAGCATACTTATATTTAAGCAGGCAATTTGAGTACATGGACATATAAAACAAACCTCTAAAGGGAAAAAAGAGTAAGGACAGGAACTTCGTAGAAATTGCAAAAATGAAAACCAAACTCACATCATTTTCCTGGGCAAGTCTTAAAATTTCATCGAGTGTTACAAATGTATCATTTCCTCTCACAGCATCTTTTTCCATAAAACCCAGATGAATATCCGTTGCAACCAAGATTTTAAATGTATTTTCATCATCGCTGCATTTAAAAAAGAGAAACACTTTTATTGAAAGAATGTTCAAGCAAATTGAACATTTAAACTAAACTAAATCTAAAAAAAAAACTAAACTAAATCTATAAATAGCAATTATGAAATAAAATAATTTTTCCAGTTCTAAACAAGATCTGAAAATTTTAAGCATTCACTAGTTTATTAACATCACATTTTTCCTACCACTAATACAATGTAGAATATATACGCACTTTTTAAAAGGCTCTGTAACTGCTTCAAAAATATATAACTGTGTTACAAGCAGTTTTATACACTCATATGTAACCTGGATTTGAAGCTTATTTTCCTACTCTGTTCCACAGCAAAAATCTAAGAGAATTTGATCTCAGTATCTAAACTTGCTATTTATCTACTTTGCACTTTTCCAGGAAAATTAGAATTAACTAGTTAATTTAAAAAGCACTCCTCTTACTTTATAAGTAGATTTCTATTCTAATAAGCTAGTAACTTACATCCAGGCCCCTAAAGAGGCTTGCTTGACTACTCTCCATACAAAGTTAGCTTACCATTAATGAATTTGGCCAAGTAAAAAAATGAATTTACAATGCCATTTAAATTTGGTAGTACTCCAAAGATTCAAAGCAACAGAAAGCAGAGACATTACTTTGCCAACAAAGGTCCGTCTGGTCAAGGTTATGGTTTGTCCAGTGGTCATGTATGGATATGAGAGTTGGACTGTGAGGAAAGCTGAGTACTGAAAAATTGATGCTTTTGAACTATGGTGTTGGAGAAGACTCTTGAGAGTCCCCTGGACTGCAAGGAGATCCAACCAGTCCATCCTAAAGGAAATCAGTCCTGGGTGTTCATTGGAAGGACTGATGTTGAAGCTGAAACTCCAATACTTTGGCCACCTCATGCAAGGAGTTGACTCATTGGAAAAGACCCTGATGCTGGGAGGGATTGGGGGCAGGAGGAGAATGGGACGACAGAGGATGAGATGGCTGGATGGCATCACCAACTCGATGGGCATGAGTTTGAGTAAACTCCGGGAGTTGGTGATGGACAGGGAGGCCTGGCGTGCTGCGACTCATGGGGTCGCAAAGAGTCGGACACGACTGAACTGAACTGAAACTTAATGTGACTTTTAACTGTCTTTAAAATAATTTGGTATCTCTAATCTCATCTCAACTCTCACATATAAAGAGGTGGAGTATTATTGTTTCTGAAAAACCAGGAGGCTAAATACTAGAAATTAACTGATTTATCATGAAACAGAATGGCAGAAATGGTACTAAAAGCCAGGATTAAAACTCAGGCTATTTTCACTAAAATTGTACAAACTTAAAAACAAACTTTTATATATCTCTAAAATTCAAATCTTTATACACAGGAGAATTTTCCAGAAAAGATGTCTCTTCAGAAAGTTCAAAATGATATGCACAGTTCTGACTGCTATATACATACAGATTAAGTCATAATACTTTCAAATCACATTACTACCCAGACTCCACAGCAATTTCTAAAGTATTTTCACTTAAGTTTTTTCATTTAAATATGAAAATTTATCTGAGAGTCATTTTACCTTGATGATACAAATGAAGAAAATGAGGTGAAGTTTAAAGGCTTGCTAACTTGCTCAGGGTCAAACAATACTAATCAAGAAATTAAAACCAGGATTAAAGACTCCAAGTTGGAAGCTTTTCCCACATTATTTTTCCTAATTCTTTTATTTATCTTCATTTTAGTCAGATTCATTTGCAATTTATTCAGTACTAGGGCAATTTATCCCTCTAAAAATGTGCTCTAAAAGACTTGCATTAGCTAGTAAGGCTTAGTTCAAGAATATTTATAGCTTCAATAGTTTAAGACAAAAACCTAACAACAAATTTATACAGCAATGCCAATCTACTGCAAAACCCCAATCTACAGCTGCATATTATCTTTAATTAATAAACATACAGTATGAATTGTTAACCATTCTAAATACTCTTTTTGACGACTAACACTTGTGTTCACGCAAGCTCTTTATTTACTAAGTAAGTTTTCTTTTATGGTGATCATAGTCGATAGGCTATCTGGTAGAAACCCAAACCAACAATGATTTCGGAAGAAAGGTGCTTACAGGGCATCCGCAGGACTCATTTCTATGGTCAGTCCACCTTCTCCGAGACCAGTTCCCTCTGCAAGTACCCTTGGGTCCGGTGCTCAAATAGGTCAGAAAACTCACTCGATTCCAAATTCTAAAACAAAATTTTATTTAAAACACATTTTAAAAATGCAGACTGGCAATTTTGGAAGAGTCTAATTTTCACTTAAGCACCTACTATATTTTTATTTTTAATGTTAACAACAACAAAAAATAGCCTGTCTCCAGTGCCACTTCAGTTTTACCACTATAATTAAACTCCTCTCCTAGCTCCTTTTGCTTGCCCTGTGGGAAGCTAATGTTTGTTAAATGAATGGGCAAAAGAGTCACACAATACTTCCGGTTTAGCACACGAATAACTCTGAACAGAAATGTTTAAGTTGCATTCAAGGGCTACTCTGGAGCCTAAGAAGATCCTGTACTTTCTGCTTAAACACAGAATTACTTTAAAGAACTGGCTTGTTTTGAAAGGATAAGGGGTCCACGTTTGAATAAACAAAAACACGTCGCTGAAGGAAAAGAGCCGCAGGAGCCTAGTGGGCCATAGTCCACGGGGTCGCAGAGATTCGGACACGACTGAGCGACTTTACTTTCACTTTCACTTTTGAGGAGGAGAGGCTGCCACAGTAGAACGACCCCTCCCACTCACAGATGGCCGGTTCGGTGAGGATCCTAAGCCTCAACGCGCCCGCACCACAGAACTCGCGGAACCTCCAAGCTCCTCCAGAACCTACTCGGCCCATTCTTCCCACAAAGTCAGTCCTCTCTGGGCTTCCGCTCGCGACGCCGCAGACACAAAAAGCAACTCGCAAATTACCCCACACCTGGACTCACCACAGCCCCACCCTGGGGACCCGAAGCTGGCTTTTACCCGGGAAGAAGGAGGGACAATCGCGACAACAAAAGCAACAGCGCCAGCCGGGATGGCGTCTCTGAACTGGCTTGTTGGTAAACCTGAATTAAGCGGGAGAGTAACAGCTTCTCCTTCTCTCGCGAGGCCTCATTGATGACGCAAGCGCTTCAACTGCTCTCATTGGCTGTCGAGTGCCGCGAGGTCGCAAGAAAAGTTGCCGCGAGGCCCCGCCCTCGTACAGGAGCCAATCCTGAGTAGCCGAGGAGACAGAACCCGGAAGCGAGGTTCCCGGCGGCGATTTTCCGACTCCGAGGTGGGTAGCTCTTTCTTGTCTGGGGTCACACTTTTTGGTCGCTTGGCGCCACCTTTGAGCTCCTGAACCGAAAGGAGCGGGCCCCTGTGGACCTGTGGTGAGCTCTGCAAACCCGGCCGCGAAGTAGATCCTCGGTAGGGCTAGAGCGGTTTCTTCGGGCTTAGAGGTTTTAAAGGCCGCATATGCGCCTCCTGGGCCTGTGAAGTGACCGGCCAGTGCCGGAGGGTCGGAACTGGTGGCCTTCTCTCTCACTACCCTCCCCGGAGACTGAACATTCGGCCTCTAGCTAACAAGCCTTTCCCTGTGTCTCCTGATTGTCTCCGTGGACCCCAGAGATTCAGCACACTTGTATTGCTTTGTGCTGACAGTGCATAAAAAAATAATAATAATGTGAAACTTTTGAATTAGAAAATCTGGGCCTTTAGTTCCATTGAAAGTTGTTTTAATCTTTATAAACTTCAGCGCCTTCGCCTGTCTAATGGGGCTTATGGCTCCACCTGTCGCTGAGCTGTCTAAGAGTTGACATAATTCGTGGAATGTGATCTTTAAAAAACATAACCTAGTTCCTCCTGTTGCAATATCATCAAGTAGAAATCTTGACCGACTGTTTAAATCTTGAATCAGGGAGATGCAGCAGAGTTTGCCTTTTTAAATTAATTAAGAAATTTTTGTATGTAATTTATTTTACCTGGAACAGTAAATTCAAATTTTAAAAAGAGTTTTTATAAAAAGGAGAGTAAGGGCACAAGATCTGTGCTATAATGTTGCTGTGCTATACCTACACTCTCAGTAGCTTCAGTCCTGTTCGACTCTTGCGACTGTGGCTTGCCAGGCTCCACAATCTATGGTATTCTTTAGGCAAGAATACTGGAGTGGGTTGCCATGCCTTCCTCCAGGAGATCTTGACCCAGGGATCGAGCCCACCTCTCCTGAGTCTCCTGCATTGCAGGTGGATTCTTTACAGCTGAGCCACCAGGGGAAGCCCCAGTATTGTTACTATGGATGCTGTAGTTAATATGTGAACTTTACATTATTTACTGGTATTAACTGTTTAATGAATAGATGTATATTGCGTTGTAAGCATCAGAGAATAGTTTGAGAAAAAAGTGAAAATATTAGAATATAAAAACCTTTTTGATAGGGTCTCATGACTGATCTGAAATACTGAACTATCTTAGAAAGTTCCTTAGTGCAGTCCTTTCTTTGTGCATAGGATCTTCCCTAGTGACTCACGGTAAAGAATCTACATGCAAAGGAGGAGACCCAGGTTCTATCCCTGCGTGGGGAAGATCCCCTGTAGAAGGGAATGGCAACCCATTCCAGTATTCTTGCCTGGAGAATTCCATTGACAGAGGTGTCTTGTGGGCTACAGTCCATGGGGTCATAAAGAGTTGGCCATGACTCAGCAACTAACACTGCATTGTGCAACAAAATAATAGGTCCAGAGAAGGTATTGGTCATGAGTGATAGATTTAAACTTGACTTAAATGCTCTTGGCACTAGTATTAAAATATAATGATGCATTCAGTTCAATTTAGTCACTCAGTTGTGACTCTGCGACCCCATGAACTGCAACACACCAGGCCTCCCTGTCCATCACCAACTCCCGGAATTTACTCAAGCTCATGTCCATTGAGTCCCTGATGCCATCCAACCATCTCATCCTCTGTCTTCCCCCTCTCCTCCCGCCCTCAATCTTTCCTAGCATCAGGGTCTTTTCAAATGAGTCAGCTGTTCGCATCAGGTAGCCAAAGGATTGGAGTTTCAGCTTCAACATCAGTCCTTCCAATGAACACCCAGCACTGATCTCTTTTAGGATGAGCTGGTTGGATCTCCCTCCCTCCAAGGGACCCTCAAGAGTCTTCTCCAACACTACAGTTCAAAAGCATCAATTCTTCTCTGCTCAGCTTTCTTTATAGTTCAACTCTCACATCCATACATGACCACTGGAAAAACCATAGCCTTGACTAGATGGACCTTTGTTGACAAAGTAATGTCTCTACTTTTTAATATGCTGTCTAGGTTGATCATAACTTTCCTTCCAAGGAGTAAGAGTCTTTTAATTTTATGCTTGTAATCACAATCTGCAGTGATTTTGGAGACCAGAAAAATAAAATCAGCCACTGTTTCCACTGTTTGCCCAACTGTTTACCATGAAGTGATGGGAGCAGATGCCATGATCTTAGTTTTCTGAATGTTGAGCTTTAAGTCAGCTTTTTCACTCTCCTTTTTCACTTTCATCAAGAGGCTCTTTAGTTCTTCTTCGCTTTCTGCCATAAGGGGGGTGTCACCTGCATATCTGTGGTTATTGATATTTCTCCCGGCAATCTGGATTCCAGCTTGTGCTTCCTCCAACCCAGTGTTTCTCATGATGTACTCTGCATATAAGTTGAATAAGCAGGGTGAGAATATACAGCCTTGGAGTACTCCTTTACCTATTTGGAAGCAGTCTGTTTTTCCATGTCCAGTTCTAACTGTTGCTTCCTGACCTGCATACAGGTTTCTTAAGAGGCAGGTCAGGTGGTCTGGTATTCCCATCTCTTTCAGAATTTTCCACAGTTTATTGTGATCCACACAGTCAAAGGCTTTGGCATAGTCAATAAAACAGAAATAGATGTTTTCCTGGAACTCTCTTGCTTTTTCGATGATCCAGCAGATGTTGGTAATTTGATCTCTGGTTTTTCTGCCTTTTCTAAAACCAGCTTGAACATCTGGAAGTTCTCGGTTTACGTATTGCTGAAGCCTGGCTTGGAGAATTTTGAGCATTACTTTACTAGCGTGTGAGATGAGTGCAATTGTGTGGTAGTTTGAGCATCTTTCAGCATTGGCTTTCTTTGGGATTGCAATGAAAACTGACCTTTTCCAGTCCTGTGGCCACTGCTGAGTTTTCCAGATTTGCTGACATATTGAGTGCAACACTTTCACAGCATCTTTCAGGATTTGAAATAGCTCAACTGGAATTCCATCACCTCCACTAGGTTTGTTCGTAGTGATGCTTCCTAAGGCCCACTTGACTGCATTCCAGGATGTCTGGCTCTAGGTGAGTGATCACACCATCATGATTATCTGGGTTGTGAAGATCTTTTTTGTACAGTTCTTCTGTGTATTCCTGCCACCTCTTAATATCTTCTGCTTCTGTTAGGTCCCTACCATTTCTGTTATTTATTGAGCCCATCTTTGCATGTAATGTTCCCTTGGTATCTCTAATTTTCTTGAAGAGATCTCTAGTCTCCCATTCTGTTGTTTTCCTCTACTTTTTTGCAATAATGTGTTAGGATTCACTCAATTAAAACTCATGAAAGTTAGGTAGAAAGAAATCTGTATCTTAGGAGTATGAGTAACTCTATTTCTCAGAATCCATTCCAAGCAAAATCAAGTGATAGCACTTTAATCATGTTAATTATACGAATGTTTTTAATGCTTGTTGTATAAAAGTTGGACATAAATGTAAATTAAATATAGTCCCTATCCTTAAGCTCACAGTCTTTTTAGAGGCTAAAACAAGAATAAAAGTAGTGATAAGACAGTATGTATCACCAAGAAACAGGAGAAACTAGAGAGATCTAATATGCTGGCTCAAGAAAGACTTAAGAGAGAGGCAACTTCTGGGAGGAGTCTTAAATGACTAAAAAGATTTCAACAAATATAATTAGGAAGCTGAGAAATATTTTTAAAATATCTATTATACTAATTTTCTTTAATTGGTTAAACTTTAATATGCTGTACTTTTTTTTAATTAATGAATTTATATTAATTGGAGGCTAATTACTTTACAGTATTGCGGTGGATTTGCCATACATTGACATGAATCAGCCACAGGTGTACATGTGTTCCCCAGTCCCATACCCCACCCACCTCCCTCCCCATCCCATCCCTTTGCGTTGTCCCAACGCACTGGCTTTGAGTGCCCTGTTTCATGCATCGAACTTGGACTGGTCTTCTATTTCACATATGGTAATATACATGTTTTAAAGCTATTCTCTCAAATCATCCCACCCTCGCCTTCTCCCACAGAGTCCAGAAGTCTGTTCTTTACATCTGTGTCTCTTTTGCTGTCTCGCATTTAGGGTCATCGTTACCATCTTTCTAAATTCCATATATATGCATTAGTATACTGTATTGGTGTTTTTCTTTCTGACTTACCTCACTCTGTATAATAGGCTCCAGTTTCATCTGCCTCATTAGAACCAATTCAAATGTGTTCTTTTTAATAGCTGAGTAATATTCCATTGTGTATATGTACTACATCTTTCTTATCCATTCATCTGCCAATTGACATCTAGGTTGCTTCCCTGTTCTAGCTATTGTAAACAGTGCTGGGATGAGCATTGGGGTACATGTGTCTCTTTCAATTATGGTTTCCTCGGTGTGTATGCCCAGCAGTGGGATTGCTGGGTTTAATGGCAATTCTATTTTCTGTTTTTGAAGGAGTCTCCACACTGTTCTCCATAGTGGCTGGAGAACACTAGTGGTTCTCCACTAGTTTGCATTCCCACCAACGGTGTAAGAGGGTTCCTTTTTCTCCACATCCTTTCCAGCATTTATTATTTGTAGACTTTTTGATACCAGCCATTCAGACCAGGGTGGGATGGTACCTCATTGTGGGTTTGATTTGCATTTCTCTGATAATGAGTGGTGTTGAGCATTTTTTCATGTGTTTCTTAGCCATCTGTATGTCTTCTTTGGAGAAATGTCTGTTTAGTTCTTTGGTCCAGTTTTTGATTGGGTCATTTATTTTTCTGGTATTGAGCTGCATGATTTGTTTGTATATTTTTGAGATTAATTCTTTGTCAATTGTTTCATTTGCTATTATTTTCTCCCACTCTGAAGGCTATCTTTTCACCTTGCTTATAGTTTCCTTCATTGTGCAAAAGCGTTTAAGTTTAATTAGGTGCCATTTGTTTATTTTTGCTTTCATTTCCACTACTCTGGGAGGTGGGTCATAGAGGATCTTGCTGTGATTTATGTCAGAGTGTTTCGCCTATGTTTTTCTCTAGGTGTTTTATAGTTTCTGGTCTTATATTTAGATCTTTAATCCGTTTTAAGTTTATTTTTGTGTATGGTGTTAGAAAGTGTTCTAGTTTCATTCTTTTACAGGTGGTTGACCAGTTTTCCCAGCACAACTAAAGAGATTGTCTTTTCTCCATTATATATTTTTTCCTCCTTTGTCAAAGATAAGGTGTCCCTGGGTGTGTGGATTTATCTCTGGGCTTTCTATTTTGTGCCATTGATCTACATTTCTGTCTTTGTGCCAGTACTATATTGTCTTGATGACTATAGCTTTGTAGTATAGTCTGAAGTCAGGCAGGTTGATTCCTCCAGTTCCATTCTTCCTTCTTTCTCATGATTGATTTGGCTATTTGAGGTTTTTTATACTTCCATACAAATTGTGAAATTATTTGTTCTAGTTCTGTGAAAAATACCATTGGTAACTTGACAGGGATTGCATTGAATCTATAGATTGCTTTGGGTAGTATGTCATTTTCACTATATTGATTCTTCCAATCTATGAACATGGTATATTTCTCCATCTATTTGTGTCATCTTTGATTTCTTTCATCAGGGTTTTATAGTTTTCTATATGTAGGTCTATTGTTTCTTTAGGTAGATTTTTTCCTAAGTATTTTATTCTTTATTCACCATCACAATGGTGAATGGAATTGTTTCCTTAATTTCATTTCTATTTTCTCATTGTTAGTGTATAGAAATGCATGGGATTTTGTATATTAATTTTGTATCCTGAAACTTTACAATATTCATTGATAAGCTCTAGTAATTTTCTGGTGGAGTCTTTAGGGTTTTCTATGTAAAGGATCATGTCATCTGCAAAACTGTGAGTTTTATTTCTTTTCCAAACTGGATTCTTTTATTTCTTTTTTTTTTTTCTTTTTTTTTCTGATAGCTGTGGCTAAAACTTCCAAAACTATGTTGAATAGTAGTGGTGAGAGTGGTCACCCTTGTCTTGTTCCTGACTTTAGAGGAAATGCTTTCAGTATTTCACCATTGAGGATAATGTTTGCTGTGGGTTGATCATATATGGCTTTTATTATGTTGAGGTGTGTTCTTTCTATGCCTGTTTTCTGGAGAGTCTTTATCATAAGTGGTTGTTGAATTTTGTCAAAGGCTTTCTCTGCCTCTATTGAGATAATCATATCCTTCACTTATCCTTCAATTTGTTAATGTGGTATATCACATTAAGTGATTTGCAAATATTGAAGAATCCTTTCATCCCTGGGATAAAGCCCACTTGGTCACGATGTATGGTCTTTTTAATATGTTGCTGGATTCTGTTTGCTAGAATTTTGTTGAGGATTTTTGCATCTATGTTCATCAGTGCTATTGGCCTGTAGTTTTCTTTTTTTGTGGCATCTTTTTCTGGTTTTGGTATTAGGGTGATGGTGGCCTAATAGAATGAGTTTGTGAGATTACCTTCCTCTGCAATTTTCTGGAACCGTTGAATAGGACAGTTGTTAGCTCTTCTCTAAATTTTTGGTAGAATTCACTTGTGAAGCCATCTGGTCCTGGGCTTTTGTTTGTTGGAAGATTTTTTATTACAGTTTCCATTTCTGTGCTTGTGATAGATCTGTTAAGATTTTCTATTTCTTCCTGGTTCAGTTTTGGAAGGTAATACTTTTCTAAGAATTCATCCGTTTCTTTCAAATTGTCCATTTCATTGCCATAGAGTTGCTGATACTAGTCTCTTATGATCCTTTATATTTCTGTGTTGTCTGTTGTGATTTCTTCATTTTCAGTTCTAATTTTGTTGGTTTGATTCTTCTCCCTTTTTTGCTTGATGAGTCTGGCTAATGGTTTGTCTATTTTATTTATCTTCTCAAAGAACCAGTTTTTAGTTTTGTTGATTTTTGCTATAGTCTGCTTTTTTTCTTTTTCATTTATTTCTGCCCTAATTTTTGTGATTTCTTTCCTTCTACCAACCCTGGGGTTCTTCACTTTTTCTTTTTCTAGTTGCTTTAGATGTAAAGTTAGGTTATTTATTTGATTTTTCTCTTGTTTCTTGACGTAAACTTCTAATGCTATGAACCTTCTTCCCCTTTACACTGCTTTTCAGTTCAGTTCAGTTCAGTCACTTAGTCATGTCTGACTCTTTGCGACCCCGTGGACTGCAGCATGCCAGGCCTCCCTGTCCATCCCCAACTCTGGGTGCTTGCTCAAACTCATGGCCATTGAGTTGGTGATGCCATCCAGCCATCTCATCCTCTGTCATCCCCTTCTCCTCTCACCTTCAATCTTTCCCAGCATCAGGGTCTTTTCAAATGAGTCAGCTCTTCACATTAGGTGGCCAAAATATTGGAGTTTCAGTTTCAACGTCAGTCCTTCCAATGAACACTGCTTTTACTGAATCCCATAGGTTTTGGGTTATCATGTTTTCATTTTCATTTGTTTCTATGCATATTTTGATTTCCTTTTTTATTTCTTCCATGATTTGTTGGTTATTCAGAAGCATGTTATTTAGCATCCATATGTTTGTATTTTTAATAGTTTTTTTTCCTGTAGTTGACATCTAATCTTACCACATTGTGATCAGAAAAGATGCTTGAAATGATTTCAGTTTTTCTGAGTTTACTAAGGCTAGATTTATGGCCCAGGATGTGATCTATCCCGGAGAATGTTCTGCGTGTACTTGAGAAAAAGGTGAAATTCATTGTTTTGGGGTGAAATGGCCTATAGATATTAATTAGGGATAACTGCTACATTGTATCATTTAAAGTTTGTGTTTCCTTGCTAATTTTCTGTTTGGTTGATCTATCCATAGGTGTGAGTGGGGTATTAAAGCCTTCCACTATTATTGCGTGACTGTTAATTTCCCCTTTCATACCTGTTAGCATTTGCCTTATGTATTGAGGCGCTCCTATGTTGGGTGCATATATATTTATAATTGTTATATCTTCTAATTGGATTGATCCTTTGATCATTATGTAGTGTCCTTCTTTGTCTCTTTTCATGGCTTTTATTTCAAAGACTATTTTGTCTGATGTGAGATTGCTGCTTCTGCTTTATTTTGGTCTCCTTTTGCATGAAATATCTTTTCCAGCCCCTTACTTCCAGTCTGTATGTGTCCCTTGTTTTGAGGTGGATTTCTTTTAGACAGCATATATAGGGGTCTTATTTTTTTTTTTTTTTTGGTTCTTATTTTTGTATCCATTCAGCCAGTCTTCGTCTGTTGGTTGGGGCATTCAACCCATTTACGTCTAAGGTAATTATTGATAAGTATGATCCCGTTGCCATTTACTTTGTTGTTTTGGGTTCGAGTTTATAAACCTTTTCTGTGTTTCCTGACAGAGAAGATCCTTTAGCATTTGTTGAAGAGCTGGTTTGGTGATGCTGAATTCTCTCAGCTTTTGCTGTGTTCTTGTGTTGCTGGAGAATTTCATGGTATGTCTTGCTCTGGAACTTGTTGGCTCTTGGGTGGAGCTTGGTTTCAGTGTAGGTATGGAGGCTTTTGATGAGCTCTTGTCTATTAATGTTCCCTGGAATCAGGAGTTTTCTGATGTTCTCAGGTTTTGGAGTTAAGCCTCCTGCCTCTGGCTTTCAGTCTTATTCTTACAGTAGCCTAAAGACTTCTCCATCCATACAGCACTGATGATAAAACATCTAGGTTAATGGTGAAAATATTCTCCACAGTGAGGGACACCCAGAGAGGTTCACAGAGTTACATGGAGAAGAAGCAGGAGGGAGATAGACGTGACCAGGACAAGAAGAGGGGGAGACAAAAGGGGATAGAGCAGTGTAGCCAGTAATCAAATCCCTATGTGCTCTCCACAATCTGGTACCCTCAGAGAGGTTCACATAGAGAAGAGAAGAGGGAGGAAGGAGATAGAAGTGACCAAGACAAGAAGAGGGGGAGTCAAAATGGGAGAGAGCAATCAAGCCAGTAATCACAACCCTAAGTGAACATGGATACTGAAGATTAGATTCTTAAAGGTACAAAATTGATTAAAAAAAAAATACCAAGAAGCAAAGATTAAACGTAGCGTAGAGGTTAGACTCTCAAAAATACAATATTAAAAATACAAAACAAAATGAATCACAAAAATTATAAAATATATATATATATATATATGAAATTTGCTTTTAAAATAGGGTCTTTTTTTTGCAAGGTAATAGTAGGTACTCTTGCCTGGAAAATCCCATGGACGGAGGAGCCTGGTAGGCTGCAGTCCATGGGGTCTCGAAGAGTCAAACATGGCTGAGCAACTTCACTTTCACTTTTCACTTTTATGCATTGGAGAAGGAAATGGCAACCCACTCCAGTGTTCTTGCCTGGAGAATCCCAGGGATGGGGTCGCACAGAGTCGGACACGACTGAAGTGACTTAGCAGCAGCAGCAGTAGGTTATAAAAGTGAAAATTAAAGTAGTAAAGAACTTAAATTTTTTAAAAAATAAAAAAGTGATAACATAAAATATATTTAGGAATTTCTCTGGAGCTGTTGTGGGCAGTGTGGGGTCAGTTCAGTTTCAGATAGTTCCTTGTTCCAGCTTGCACTTCTTCTCAGTCTATAGGCCCCCTCCAATGCTTAGTCAATGTTAACTGCAGGGTTTTAATCTGTTGCACTTGTCACTTCCAGAGCAGGTCCCTCTTCTTTGTTTATTCTGGCTTCCTCTGTTTGAAAGTCTCTTCCATGTCTAATTTCCACCCTGACACAAGGGGGTGAAGGTGGTCACTTATTTACGCTCACTTGTTTAGTTGTGTTTGGGGAAGGGAGGAACCCTGCAAATATCACTGACATGTGTGGGGAGTGCTCGCAGTGAATGGACCACACTGGGTTTGCCCAAGCTCATGGTGTGTGCTTTGCGGTTCTACACTGTTCAGGATGCAGGGTGCTCTGCAGGGCACTGTCCAAAGCGGGCCCTGGGTTTCCTGCACTTTCCAGGTCTAAGCCACTCGGATTCAGGTTCTCGGGTACTCAGGGTACTCTGCAAGGCACAGTACTGTTGGGCATGCATTTTGTGCCCTTCCCAGGTCTGAGCAGCTCAAGCGACCAGGTGCTTGGCCAGCGCACTCTCCCAGGTGGGCCATACGTCTTAATCACCTCTCTAGTCTCAGGTGTGCCATGTGTCTCCTCTGGGGAGCTGATCTCAGGCTGCAACTCTCCTGGCAGATGTCAACCATCCAGGATCCCAGGAAGATGTGGTTAACAACTGGGGGCCTGCTCATAGTTTGGTGGAGGATGCCGGTCTCTGAGGCCGAGATTGGAGCAGCCCCTTGTCATCTGGCTCTGGCTGTCACCCGCCTGCCTCTCTTCCTCTGGCAGGGAGGGGACTGTATGCAGCTGGCTAGCTCTCCTTTGGTGATCACTCAATCCTTTGCTCTGTGAGCGGGCCAGGCTATACATTAAATTATAGCCTTTCACAGGAAAGTTCTTGTTTTCTCTCTCTCTCTCTCTGGCTATCCCACAGTTTGGGCTGCTGTCTCATGTTAACTCCCTCAGATTGTCCTCGGGGCTTTTAGGCCCGGTCCTTACTCTAAGCATGCAGCCTGTGCCTCCCTGTCCAGCCCCCGGTGGCTGATGCGAGCATCTGGGCTACTTCTCTGCTGGGAGTTGTGGTTAGGCACCTGTTCTGTGGGTTTTGGGTTTTTTTTTTTCCTCCTGGTTATCTTGCCCTCTGAGATTCTGAAACTCCCCACAGATCTGCCGGTGAGAGGGTTTCCTGGTGTTTGGAAACTTCTCCTTCATGACTCCCTCCCCAGAATGGGTCTCCATCCCTAACTCTTTTGTCTCTCTTCTTTTATATTTTTTCCTACCTCCTTTTGAAGAGAATGGGCTGCCTTTCTGGGTGCCTGGTGTCCTCCGCCAGCGTCCAGAAGTTGTTTTGTGGAAGTTGTTCAGCATTCAAACGATCTTTTGATGAATTTGTGGGGGAGAAGGTGGTCTTCCTATCTTATTCCTCCATCTTGGGACTGCCCCCCTGCATAACTCTTTCAACTGATGTTGTTTATAAATTTTTATGGCAACCTAGCAGAATAAATATCATTTCTTTCAGGAAGCTTTCTGTAATCCCTTGTGGTGGTATTTTAGTCCCTAAGTCATGTCCAACTCTGCAAAACCATGGACTGTAGCCCACCAGGCTTTTCTGTCCATGGGATTCTCCAGGCAAGAATACTGGAGTGTGTTGCCATTTCCTTCTCCAGGACATCTTCCCAACCCAGGGATTGAACCCATGTCTCCTGCATTGGCAGACAAATTCTTTACCGCTGAGCCACTAGGGAGGCCCTCAGTAATCCCATAAGACTGGGTTAATTATGGGTCTCCTGTATATTCATTGTATCTGGTTACAGTCTTATGATAGTACTTAATGCTGTTTTTGCCAGCCTTCCTAACTAGATGGTAAACTTCATGAGGTTAAGACATGGATCTTGTTCATTATTGAATCCCAGTACCTAGAGACTGGCGGGCTTCCCAAGTGGTGCAGTGGTAAAGAACCTGCCTGCCAATGTAGGAGACAAAAGAGAAGCAGGTTTGATCCCTGCACTGGGAAGATCCCCTGGAGAAGAAAGTGGCAACCCACTCCAGGGATTTCTAGCCTGGGAAATCCCTTAAACAGAGGAGCCTGGCCAGCTACAGTTCAGGGGGTTGTAGAGAGTTGGACATGATTGAGCCACCAAGCCCAAGCACATAACATCGAGAGACTAGCACATGCCAGGTGTTTTTTCATCTTTGTTGAGTGAAGGAGTGCATGACAGCCAGAATCATGTTTCACAACAAGAACCCAACTAAGAACAATTGCTGTCTGTCAGTAAACAGGACTACTTTTTAAAGCCATGAATTTTCCTAAGCCAGAATTGTTCAAGTAGAAAGAGGATGATTATTATAGATGTCATGGTAAAGATATCTGCATTGATGAGAGATTGGGACATGTGTCCTCTGGGGGATATTCCATCTCTAAAAATCTCTGATTCTTGGAAGTAGTTTTTAGGAACTACAAATTTTTGCTTCTCTTCTATAGCATCTATGTGTCTAGTTTATAAAAATGGTGACTGTTCTCATTTTTATTGTATTAGTTATAATTTTAAAACTTCAAGCGTTAATTAACTGTTAGCATAATACTTATAGTATCTAAACCAATAGATTCAAAATAAGAGTCGTAACTACTGACTTAGTAGAAGAAAACAATAAAAATGAGTATTAGGCCATTAAAAATAAAGATAACTGAAATCTGTCAGCTCCAATATTTGACGAATATAAAGAGTATTAATAAACACCAAAAAATTTAGACAGAGTATATTTGTGTATGTTTGCAAGACTTATTTATGCTATTAATAAAGCTTCAATTACTGGTTTGCTCCTAATTTTTGTGTTTGTGTTTTCAGATCTTGATGAATAAAATAAAGCAGACATAATCATCTCTGGAGAGATTATTTATATCCTCATGTTTGAAATGATTTATATTTAAAATAGTAGTAAAAATGGAAAAAGAGAAAGTAAATCATGACAAACCAGACCCAGAGAACTCCTTGGACTTTTCTGAACACTTCAACCAACTTGAACTGTTGGAAACACATGGACACCTTATTCCCACTGGTACCCAAAGTCTCTGGGTAGGGAATTCTGATGAAGATGAGGAGCAAGATGAAGAAACTGAAGAGTGGTATCAACTGCAAGAAAAAAAAATGGAAAAAGATCCAAGCAAATTGCTTCTTTGGGCTGCTGAAAAAAATCGGGTAAAAAAAGAGAAAAGAACAGTTTAAAAAGAAACCTTAATTTAGTAGAAAAACTACTAGATTGGAAGCCAGAGGACCTGTCCCTGAAGCTCATTTTGTCCTCAGACCAAACTGAAAAAAAAAATCACTTCATGAAAACAGGTGTCTGAGGTTATTTTAGTTAGAAGGAATTGAGCTTCTTAATCTCTAGATTTCCTTGTTAGCATTGTATTCTACTAATAAAAGTTTATGTTTTACAGTTTTATACACCGTGCATATTGGTGTGATAATCCTACTACCAAAAGATCAGAACGTAATGTTCCATTATTATGTTTTCTTCACAGATGAAACATATCAAACATGGTTCTAGCCTGTATTGTTCACCTAACTGTAGCTTTAGTGCAGTAAGCCTTAATTGGACCAGGAGTAAACATATGGATTGGTTTTTAGAGAATCACATTCATAAAATCAAGTTTATGAGGGGAAAAAAACCCAAAAGAATTTATAATTAACGCTGACTTGTTCATTGTTAAGTCAGTTGTCCTCCTCCCCAAAAGAAATCTTATGTTTATTTTACAGTCATCTACTAACAAGGAAGTTTTCATTTAACTTAAGTCTAACACCACTAGACCATTTCATGTTCCTTTTTTACTATTTTGTTTCATGTTGGGTTTTTGAAAGATCTGTTTTCTTCTCAGCTGACCACAGTGCGGAGACTGCTTTCAGAAAGGGCTACCCACGTGAACACTCAAGATGAAGACAAGTACACACCACTCCACCGAGCAGCCTACAGTGGGCACTTGGATGTGGTCCGAGAGCTGATTGCACACGGGGCAGATGTCCACGCGGTGACCGTGGATGGCTGGACACCCCTGCACAG